>NC_069503.1:501182975-501235475 GCF_027579735.1 Bombina bombina | reverse complement strand
CTCCCAAAAGAAGCCTCAGCTGAGGCAAAAGTATCAAAGTTGTAGAATTTGGAAAAAAAAGTATGAATAGAGGACCAAGTGGCCGCTTTACAGATTTGAAAGCCCATGAAGATGAAACAGCTCTAGTAGAATGAGCCTCTCAGGAGGCTGCTGTCCAGCTGTCTCATAAGCTAAACGGATAACTCTTCTCAACTAGAGAGAAAGAGTGGTAGAAGTGGCCTGACCCCTACGCTTAACAGAGAAAACAATAAACAGGGCAGAAGTCTGCCGAAAATCTTTAGTTGCTTGAAAGTAAAATTTAAGAGCACGCACAACATCCAAGTTATGCAAAAGAAATCCCCTCAGGGAAGAAAGGTTAGGACAAAAAGAAAGAACAACAATTTCCTGATTAATATTGCGATTCGACACTACCCTAGGGAGAAATCCCAGCTTAGTACGAAGGACTACTTTATCAGCATGAAAAATAAGGTAAGGGGAATCACACTGCAGAGCCGAAAGTTCAGAAACTCTGCGAGCAGAAGAAATAGCAAGAAGAAACGAAACCTTCCAAGATAGTAATTTAATGCCAAACAGAATGCATCGGCTCAAAGGGAGCTCTAAGAACAAGGTTAAGACTCCAAGGAGTAGCAACAGATTTAAACACAGGCCCGATTCTGACCAAGGCCTGAACAAAAGACTGAACATCTGGTAGAACTGACAGACGTTTATGCAAAAGAATAGACAGAGCAGAAATCTGAACCTTCAAAGTACTGACTGACAAACCCATCTCCAGGATCTCCTGAAGAAAAGCCAAAATTTGAGAAACCCTTACTTTGTTCCAAGAAAAACCTATTGAATCACACAAATGAAGGTATTTACATCATACCCTGTGGTAAATTCTGCCAGTAACTGGTTTACGAGCATAGTATCTATGACTTTCTCAGAGAAGCCACGTCTAGCCAAACTTAGACATTTAATCTCCAAGCAGTCAGCTTTAGAGAAACCAGATTTGGATGAAGAAAGGTACCTTGAAGTAGAAGGTCCTTTCTGAAAGGTAACCTCCATGGCAGAAGAGATGACATTGTCACCAGATCCGCAAACCAGATCCTGCAAGGCCATGCAGGAGCTATTAAAATCACATAAGCTTTCTCCTGTTTGATGTGAGCAATTACTCGTGGAAGCAACACAAATGGAGGAAACAGGTATGCTAGATTGAAGCTCCAAAGAACCGCCAGAGCATCTACCAGAATGGCTTGAAAAACTTTTGACCTTGAACCGTACTTTGGAAGCTTGGCGTTTTGACAAGACGCCATCAGATCCAACTCCGGAACCCCCCACTTGAGAGTTATCATTGTGAAAACCTCTGGGTGGAGAGCCCACTCTCAAGGATGAAAAGTCTGTCTGCTTAGATAATCCGCCTCCCAGTTGTCCACCCGTTATGTGGATGGCAGAGAGATGGCAATCGTGAGACTCCGCCCACTGGAGAATGCGAGACACCTTCTTCATTGCCAAGGAACTCCAAGTTACTTCCTGGTGATTGATGTAGGCCACCGAGGTGATGCTGTCCGACTCAAATCTGATCAATCGGACCAAAGCTAGTTGAGGCCAAGATATTAAAGCATAGAAAATTGCTCTCAACTCCAAGATGTTTATTGGAAGAGACAACGACTCTGGAGTCCACAGACCCTGTGTCTTTAAGAAACCCCAAACTGCTCCCCAGCCTAACAGGCTGGCGTCCGTGGTCACAATCACCCAGGAAGGACTCAGGAAGTATGTGCCCCGAGACCGATGGTCCTGTGAACCCACCCTGAGAGTGAGAATCTTGTTGGGGAATCCAAATTGATCTTCTGCGAGAGATCTGAGTGGTCCCCGTTTCATTGACTGAGCATGCATAGCTGCAGAGGTCTCAGATGGAACATAGCAAAAGGAATGATGTCCATGGAGGCAACCCTCAATCCAATCACCTCCATGCATTGAGCCACAGATGGACGAATAGCAGACTGGAGAGACAGACAGGAAACATGAAGCTTGGATTTTTTTTGACATAAACCCTGGAACCTCACCAGTGCAAGAAGAGCCCGTAGAACCTTTGTAAAAAATCTGGGAGCTGTAGCAAGGCCAAAAGGAAGGGCAACAAATTGGAAATGTTTGTCCAGGAAGGCAAACCTTAGATACTGGTAATGGTCCCTGTGAATAGGAACATGAAGATACGCGTCCTTCAGATCTATGGTCATCATGAACTGACCCTTTTGGACCAAAGGAAGAATAGAACAGATGGTCTCCATCTTGAAGGACGAAACCCTGAGAAATTGATTGAGACACTTTAAATCCAGAATGGGACGAAAAGTGCCCTCCTTCTTGGGAACTACAAATAGAATTGAAGATAATCCTAGACCCTGTTCCTCTAGAGGAACTGAAACAATCACTCCCAGGGATGATAGGTCCTTTACACAGTTTAAGAAGGCCTCTCTCCTTATCTGATTTGCAGATAAACTTGACAGGTGTCACCCCTGGGAATACAAGCTGCTCTTTTCGTCTGAGAACCTGGCTTCTTCCACTTCCAAAGTAGAAAGCTCACAATGGTGTAGCACGTTTCAAGTTGTATGGTAGGCACACACATACAGGTTATACTCACAAGATATCAATTTAAATCAGCCTTTTATTAAAAACCATTACAATGATGCAGCTTCAGGGTTTATTAAAATACAGCTTAAATATAGCTCAACGCGTTTCAGCAAACAAGCCTTTATCAAGAGCATAAAATCAATACAGGTCAGAGCAAGTTATAATAGCCTTGATAAAGGCTTGTTTGCCGAAACACTCCCAATCTCTGAGCCATCAATAAAAAAATGATGCCTCTTTTAACATAAAAGCAGTACCCCTAAAACAGATTTAAATACATTCCACAAGGATTTAACCTCTAGTGTGCCGGTACCTTCAAACCTAGAAGGGAAAACCCTTACCTGTGGATCCTGCTCTGTCAGACAGGAGCTGTTTTCTGAGGTGTGACAGCTTCACCATATCTACCAGGGACCTATAGAAAAGAAAGAACAGAGTAACCAACTCTGGCTTTCTATAATAGGGGTAGCAATAATGTTAGAAGTTTAAGCAAAGACTACCTCGTCGTCTTCTAACTGCTAATAGCCATCATTACTCTTACTAAAGAGATTGACATGGACACAGCATAGCCCCAATCCTTGCTTGCAGGGAAAAGTACCCATTAAAAGGATCAAAAATCTTCAGACACCATCTTCACCATCCTCCTGTGATCAAGGCAAAGAGAATGACTGGGGGTTATGGGTAAGGGAAGTGATACTTAACAGCTCTGCTGTGGTGCTCTTTGCCTCCTCCTGATGGCCAGGAGTGAACATGCCACTAGTAATTAGAATGTTTTGTGGACTCTCCATGCCATAGGAAAGAAAATGTGTTTTGCTAAGATTTTAATATATAAGATTGACAATAGAAAGGTGACCACTGTTGCTTTATGTTCGCATTACCAAATTGTTTTCAAGGATATCTACATTTTAAAGGGGTCTATAAAGGCTTTTGGGGGTTGTAATAAAAACTACAGTCCCATTTGTGCCAGAGAAGAAATAAATGCACATTTTTTTGCCAGTTGATCACTGTAACCAGAGTGATCCCTTGGCTATACAAAATGTTAAAAAAAAAAAAACAACAACAACTTATAACACTATAAAAAAGAACTGGGGTCTGTACACATTTCAGATTTTTGTGTGTAACATATAACATAGTAACATAGTAGATAAGGTTGAAAAAAGACTGAAGTCCATCGAGTTCAACCTATACAAATCTAAAATACTTACAAAAAGCTCCAGTTAAGCTTAAATAACCCCATTAAAATGTGACCCATTTAATACTAGCAATCATATCCATGAATTTTGTTTATATACAGAAATTTATCCAGACTATTTTTAAATGTATCTATGGTATTGGCATTCACTACCTCCTTTGGTAATGAGTTCCACAATTTTATTGCTCTTACAGTGAAAAAACGTTTCCGTTGCAGGAGATTAAATCTCCTTTCCTCCAACCTTAAATTATGACCTCTTGTCAGAACCAATTTTCTTGGAATAAAAAGAGCTTCTGCCATCTCTGTATATGGGCCTTGAATATATTTATATAAAGTAATCATGTCACCTCTCAAGCGCCTTTTTTCTAAAGAGAACAGACCCAGTTTGGCTAGCCTCTCCTCATAGGTTAATTTCTCCAATCCCCTTATTAGCTTTGTGGCCCTTCTCTGAACTTTTTCTAGTTCTGCAATATCTTTTTTAGCAATCGGTCCCCAGAACTGCACTCCAAACTCAAGGTGAGGTCTTACCAGGGCTTTATATAATGACAGAATTATGCTTTCCTCCCTTGAATCAATGCCTCTTTTAATACATGCTAGTATCTTATTAGCCTTTGAAGCCGCTGCCCTGCATTGTGCACTCATCTTTAGCTTGTTATCTATTACTACTCCCAAATCCCTTTCCTCCTGTGTTTGGCTAAGTCTTGTCCCATTTAAAAAATACATAGCCTGCTTATTTTTACTTCCAAAATGTAGAACCTTACATTTTTCCGTATTAAATCTCATTTTCCATTCACTTGCCCATAGTTCTAATTTTAGCAAATCCCTTTGCAAAGAGAGTTCATCCTGCTCTGACCTAATGACCTTACTTAACTTAGTATCATCTGCAAAAATAGAGATGTCGCTATTTAATCCTTGCTCCAAGTCATTTATAAAAATATTAAAAAGAACAGGGCCCAGTACTGATCCCTGGGGGACGCCACTGATTACCTTTGTCCAATCTGAGTATGATCCATTTACTGCTACTCGTTGCTCCCTATCTTTTATCCAGTTATTTATCCATGAGCTAACATTTTCAGCTATTCCCAGTCCCTTAATTTTGTGCATTAATCTCTCATGTGGCACTGTATCAAATGCCTTTGCAAAATCTAAGTATATCACATCAACTGATTCCCCTTTATCTATATTTTTACTTACTTCCTCGTAGAATCTAATTAGATTAGTTTGACATGATCTATTTCTCCTAAAGCCATGCTGATTAGAACTCATAATCTTGTTTACACGAATATGCTCATCAATATAATCCCTTATAATCCCTTCAAATATCTTCCCCACTATTGATGTCAGACTAACTGGTCTATAGCTTCCTGGATCATCCCTGCTTCCCTTTTTGAAGAGTGGCACCACATCAGCTTTACGCCAATCCTGGGGTACCATGCCTGAGGATAATGAGTCTTGAAAAATTAAGAGTAAAGGTTTGTCTATAACAGTGCTAAGTTCCCTTAACACCCTTGGGTGTATTCCATCTGGGCCTGGAGTTTTATTTACCTTAATATTTTTTAGTTTTTTCCTGATATCCTCTAAACAAAACCCAGTTAGTGGTATGGACTGGCATGTTCTATTCTGTTCCAAAGTATCATTCAATGGTTCCTCTCTTGTGTATACTGAAGAAAAAAACTGGTTTAGTACCTCAGCCTTCTCCCTGTCATTATTTATCATGCTACCCTCCACACATTTTAATGTACCTATATTATCCTTCTTAGATTTTTTGCTATTTATGTACTTAAAGAACCTTTTAGGGTTAGACTTAGAATCCTTGGCAATTAATTTTTCATATTCAATTTTGGCTAATTTGATTGCTTTTTTGCATGCTTTGTTACATTCCTTATAAATATTGTATGCTGAGTCTGTACTATTTTCTTTTAATAATTTAAATGCCCTACGTTTTTTCCTAATTTCTTTTAACACATTTATATTTAGCCATAACGGCTTATTTTTTTTATTTTTATTTTTATAACCATATGGTATGTATTGATATGTATATTTATTTAACAAATTTTTAAATATTATCCATTTATCCTCTGTATTTTTATTAGAAAATACATTGTCCCAATTTATATTATTTAATGATTTCCTTAAATCGTTGAATTTTGCTTTCTTGAAATTAAAAGTCTTAGTTAAGCCTTTAAAACACTGCATATGAAAAGAGATTTCAAATGTGACCATGTTATGATCACTGTTACCCAAATGTTCTTTGATTTCTATGTTTGATATTATATCTGTATTGTTTGATAGCACTAAATCCAATATAGCTTTACTCCTAGTTGGCTCCTCTATTAATTGTGACAAGAAGTTATCCCTGAGAACATTTAAAAATCTATCCCCCTTAGCTGAATTACTAGTTTCATTGGCCCAGTTTATATCAGGGTAGTTAAAATCTCCCATAATTACAGCACTGTTATTAGCAGCCTTACCTATTTGCATTAGTAGTTGAGTTTCCTCTGGGTCACTAATGTTGGGAGGCTTGTAGCATGTTCCTAGTAATATTTTTTTAGGATTTTTCCCCCCACTCTTTATTTCAACCCACAGGGTCTCTACATTGTCACTTGCATCATAAATATCTTCCCTTATTGTAGGTTTAAGGTCAGGTTTAATATACATGCAGATTCCTCCACCCCTTTTATTATTCCTGTCCCTCCTAAATAATGTATACCCCTCTAAGTTAACTGCCCAGTCATGTGAATCATCCCACCAAGTTTCAGTTATACTGATAACATCATAGTCCTCTTCTGCAACTAAGAGCGTCAGCTCCCCCATTTTACCTGTCATGCTTCTTGCATTTGTTGTCATACATTTAATTTGTGTGTCCCTAAATCTCCCCTTACCCCATTAAAATCCCATGCTCTATTTCTTTTTTTTTTTTTTAACTTTATAAACCTTTTCTTCTTTTAGACAACCAATATTTGAAAGAGCAGGTGAATCCTTTCAAATTAGAGGTCTTGATCATCTGAAGTTGCTAATATAGCGGAGATCGAGTGGTTTAAATAACCTCCAACATCCAACTCCCTTGCGGCTACACTAGCGCCGCTCCTTTGTGACATCACCATACGTTTGTGGTGAAATCAGCACTGCCATTGAAGGCTTTGTGAGCGCTGCCCACTCATCATCTGTTTTCATGTCCCAGACAGGAACAAAAAAACAGGGTGCTAAAAATTAAATTGAAAAATTGCTGCGTCAACAAAAAGGGGAGTTTAGTGTCCCTTTAAATGTTTTACATAGTTTTTAAATCTCAGAATTCAGAACCTATTTATATAACGTTTATTACTGGTACTTTTAGCCTTCTGAAAAGATGCACCTAATGGGAACTCACAAACTTAATTTCATAGAGTAGCTGCTTCTCTCTCAGGTGGGCACTAAAAGCCAGCTCCATTACCAATGCAACAGTAATGAGTCCGGCTATCAGAAAGAAAAGTGCAGGCCGCTAGACTGCAGAGAATATATGGTTGCATTCCAAATTTTAAATTGAAGCATGAAAAAAGATCTTCTCTTGCAATACACAGTATAAGCAAATCCAAAGCTGGTTACATATACTGTTTAATAAAACCAATATGCAAGATGTGCACACATCAATAATAAGACTATTATAAATATAAATGTGTATGCTCTTCCTTGACTTAGGTTCCAAACAAGGGCGTACTGAGTCAGGTGACACAAACACTAACTTTGGCGCATCGGAACATTGCGTATAAACTTCCATTTTGTTTTCCTTTGGGGACAGCTCTGGTATGCACAAAAACCAGAAGTAAAAAATTTGCACACATGTTCCAGTAAACTAGTAGTTTGGCTATAGCAGTATTATTAAGAATAATTAAAAAAAAAAAAAAATTCTATACTGTCCTGGCTATATAGTAATACTATGCTGAGGTTAAACACAGTTACACAAGCATTTGCTTTTTGACCATAATTTGTCCCTTAATATAATACATTTTACTCACTGTTGAAGATGCTTATAACCAGAATACCAACGCACCATTGCTATTATCTGAAAATATGATGAAGCAATTCTATTAAACTGGGAAAGCTTATAACAAATACATTAAAACAACAAAAAAAGTTATGTTTAGGTTAAGGACAGTGCTCCCCTCTTCATTTGGAAGCAAAACCATCGTACCGCACCGCACCCCACCCCACCCCACCAATAGCGCAACAAGAAATGAGGATGGTGATACCTTTGGCATCCTTATAAAAAGCCACAGTTTATCAATGGGTTCCAAACTGAAGCTAAAAAGTTTGTAACCACCTCACATTGCTCATTCCCATTCTTCATGTTAATATATATTAAATATTCTATCTGCACTCGCTCCGAATACAACAAATTTAGATCCACAAAAACATAATTTATGCTTACCTGATAAATTCCTTTCTTCTGTTGTGTGATCAGTCCACGGGTCATCATTACTTCTGGGATATAACTCCTCCCCAACAGGAAATGCAAGAGGATTCACCCAGCAGAGCTGCATATAGCTCCTCCCCTCTACGTCACTCCCAGTCATTCGACCAAGAATCAACGAAAAAGGAGAAACCAAGGGTGAAGTGGTGACTGGAGTATAATTTAAAAAATATTTACCTGCCTTAAAAAACAGGGCGGGCCGTGGACTGATCACACAACAGAAGAAAGGAATTTATCAGGTAAGCATAAATTATGTTTTCTTCTGTTATGTGTGATCAGTCCACGGGTCATCATTACTTCTGGGATACCAATACCAAAGCAAAAGTACACGGATGACGGGAGGGATAGGCAGGCTCATTATACAGAAGGAACCACTGCCTGAAGAACCTTTCTCCCAAAAATAGCCTCCGAAGAAGCAAAAGTGTCAAATTTGTAAAATTTGGAAAAAGTATGAAGCGAAGACCAAGTTGCAGCCTTGCAAATCTGTTCAACAGAGGCCTCATTCTTAAAGGCCCAAGTGGAAGCCACAGCTCTAGTAGAATGAGCTGTAATTCTTTCAGGAGGCTGCTGTCCAGCAGTCTCATAGGCTAAACGAATTATGCTACGAAGCCAGAAGGAGAGAGAGGTAGCCGAAGCCTTATGACCTCTCCTCTGACCAGAGTACACGACAAACAGGGAAGACGTTTGTCGAAAATCCTTAGTTGCCTGCAAGTAGAACTTGAGGGCACGAACTACATCCAGATTGTGTAGAAGACGTTCCTTCTTTGAAGAAGGATTCGGCACAGGGAAGGAACCACGATCTCTTGATTGATGTTCCTGTTAGTGACTACCTTAGGTAAGAACCCAGGTTTAGTACGCAGAACTACCTTATCTGAATGAAAAATCAAATAAGGAGAATCACAATGTAAAGCTGATAACTCAGAGACTCTCCGAGCCGAAGAAATAGCCATTAAAAATAACACTTTCCAAGATAACAACTTTATATCAATGGAATGAAGGGGTTCAAACGGAACTCCTTGTAGAACGTTAAGAACAAGGTTTAAACTCCATGGCAGAGCAACAGTTTTAAACACAGGCTTGATTCTAGCTAAAGCCTGACAAAAAGCCTGGACGTCTGGATTTTCTGACAGACGCCTGTGCAACAAGATGGACAGAGCTGAGATCTGTCCCTTTAATGAACTAGCCGATAAACCCTTTTGTAAACCTTCTTGTAGAAAGGACAATATCCTAGGAATCCTAACCTTACTCCAGGAGTAACCTTTGGATTCGCACCAGTATAGGTATTTACGCCATATCTTATGGTAAATCCTTCTGGTAACAGGCTTCCTAGCCTGTATCAGGGTATCAATAACCGACTCAGAAAAACCACGTTTTGATAAAATCAAGCGTTCAATTTCCAAGCAGTCAGCTTCAGAGAAGTTAGATTTTGATGTTTGAATGGACCCTGTATCAGAAGGTCCTGTCTTAGAGGTAGAGACCAAGGCGGACAGGATGACATGTCCACTAGATCTGCATACCAAGTCCTGCGTGGCCATGCAGGCGCTATTAGAATCACTGATGCTCTCTCCTGTTTGATTTTGGCAATCAATCGAGGAAGCAGCGGGAAGGGTGGAAACACATAAGCCATCCCGAAGTTCCAAGGTGCTGTCAAAGCATCTATCAGAACCGCTCCCGGATCCCTGGATCTGGACCCGTAGCGAGGAAGTTTGGCGTTCTGGCGAGACGCCATGAGATCTATCTCTGGTTTGCCCCAACGTCGAAGTATTTGGGCAAAGACCTCCGGATGAAGTTCCCACTCCCCCGGATGAAAAGTCTGGCGACTCAAGAAATCCGCCTCCCAGTTCTCCACTCCCGGGATGTGGATTGCTGACAGGTGGCAAGAGTGAGACTCTGCCCAGCGAATTATCTTTGATACTTCCATCATTGCTAGGGAGCTTCTTGTCCCTCCTTGATGGTTGATGTAAGCTACAGTCGTGATGTTGTCCGACTGAAACCTGATGAACCCCCGAGTTTTTAACTGGGGCCAAGCCAGAAGGGCATTGAGAACTGCTCTCAATTCCAGAATGTTTATTGGTAGGAGACTTTCCTCCTGATTCCATTGTCCCTGAGCCTTCAGAGAATTCCAGACAGCGCCCCAACCTAGTAGGCTGGCGTCTGTTGTTACAATTGTCCAGTCCGGCCTGCTGAATGGCATCCCCCTGGACAGATGTGGCCGAGAAAGCCACCATAGAAGAGAGTTTCTGGTCTCTTGATCCAGATTCAGAGTAGGGGACAAGTCTGAGTAATCCCCATTCCACTGACTCAGCATGCACAATTGCAGCGGTCTGAGATGTAGACGTGCAAAGGGTACTATGTCCATTGCTGCTACCATTAAGCCGATCACCTCCATGCATTGAGCTACTGACGGGAGTTGAATGGAATGAAGGACACGGCATGCATTTAGAAGCTTTGTTAATCTGTCTTCTGTCAGATAAATCTTCATTTCTACAGAATCTATAAGAGTCCCCAAGAATGGAACTCTTGTGAGAGGAAAGAGAGAACTCTTCTTTTCGTTCACTTTCCATCCATGCGACCTTAGAAATGCCAGAACTAACTCTGTATGAGACTTGGCAGTTTGAAAGCTTGAAGCTTGTATCAGAATGTCGTCTAGGTACGGAGCTACCGAAATTCCTCGCGGTCTTAGTACCGCCAGAAGGGCACCCAGAACCTTTGTGAAGATTCTTGGAGCCGTAGCCAATCCGAATGGAAGAGCTACAAACTGGTAATGCCTGTCTAAGAAGGCAAACCTTAGATACCGGTAATGATCTTTGTGAATCGGTATGTGAAGGTAAGCATCCTTTAAATCCACTGTGGTCATGTACTGACCCTTTTGGATCATGGGTAAGATTGTCCGAATAGTTTCCATTTTGAACGATGGAACTCTTAGGAATTTGTTTAGGATCTTTAAATCCAAGATTGGCCTGAAAGTTCCCTCTTTTTTGGGAACCACAAACAGGTTTGAGTAAAACCCTTGTCCTTGTTCCGACCGCGGAACCGGATGGATCACTCCCATTAATAACAGATCTTGTACACAGCGTAGAAACGCTTCTTTCTTTATCTGGTTTGTTGACAACCTTGACAGATGAAATCTCCCTCTTGGGGGAGAGAATTTGAAGTCTAGAAGGTATCCCTGAGATATGATCTCTAGCGCCCAGGGATCCTGAACATCTCTTGCCCAAGCATGGGCGAAGAGAGAGAGTCTGCCCCCCACTAGATCCGGTCCCGGATCGGGGGCCCTCGATTCATGCTGTCTTAGGGGCAGCAGCAGGTTTCCTGGCCTGCTTGCCCTTGTTCCAGGACTGGTTAGGTTTCCAGCCTTGTCTGTAACGAGCAACGGCTCCTTCCTGTTTTGGTGCAGTGGAAGTTGGTGCTGCTCCTGCTTTGAAATTCCGAAAGGGACGAAAATTAGACTGTCTAGCCTTAGCTTTGGCTTTGTCTTGAGGCAGGGCGTGGCCCTTACCTCCTGTAATGTCAGCGATAATTTCTTTCAAACCGGGCCCAAATAAAGTTTGCCCTTTGAAAGGTATATTAAGTAATTTGGACTTAGAAGTTACATCAGCTGACCAGGATTTTAGCCACAGCGCCCTACGTGCCTGAATGGCGAATCCTGAGTTCTTAGCCGTAAGTTTGGTTAAATGTACTACGGCCTCCGAAATGAATGAATTAGCTAGTTTAAGGACTCTAAGCCTGTCCGTAATGTCGTCCAGCGTAGCTGAACTAAGGTTCTCTTCCAGAGACTCCATCCAAAATGCTGCCGCAGCCGTAATCGGCGCGATGCATGCAAGGGGTTGCAATATAAAACCTTGTTGAACAAACATTTTCTTAAGGTAACCCTCTAATTTTTTATCCATTGGATCTGAAAAAGCACAGCTATCCTCCACCGGGATAGTGGTACGCTTAGCTAAAGTAGAAACTGCTCCCTCCACCTTAGGGACCGTTTGCCATAAGTCCCGTGTGGTGGCGTCTATTGGAAACATCTTTCTAAATATTGGAGGGGGTGAGAACGGCACACCGGGTCTATCCCACTCCTTAGTAACAATTTCAGTTAGTCTCTTAGGTATAGGAAAAACGTCAGTACTCGCTGGTACCGCAAAGTATTTATCCAACCTACACAATTTCTCTGGTATTGCAACAGTGTTACAATCATTAAGAGCCGCTAAAACCTCCCCTAGTAATACACGGAGGTTCTCCAATTTAAATTTAAAATTTGAAATATCTGAATCCAATCTGTTTGGATCAGAACCGTCACCCACAGAATGAAGCTCTCCGTCCTCATGCTCTGCAAGCTGTGACGCAGTATCAGACATGGCTCTAGTATTATCAGCGCACTCTGTTCTCACCCCAGAGTGATCACGCTTGCCCCTTAGTTCTGGTAATTTAGCCAAAACTTCAGTCATAACAGTAGCCATATCTTGTAATGTTATCTGTAATGGCCGCCCAGATGTACTAGGCGTCACAATATCACGCACCTCCCGGGCGGGAGATGCCGGTACTGACACGTGAGGCGAGTTAGTCGGCATAACTCTCCCCTCGCTGTTTGGTGAAATTTGTTCAATTTGTACAGATTGGCTTTTATTTAAAGTAGCATCAATACAGTTAGTACATAAAACATAATTTATGTAAGAACTTACCTGATAAATTCATTTCTTTCATATTAGCAAGAGTCCATGAGCTAGTGACGTATGGGATATACATTCCTACCAGGAGGGGCAAAGTTTCCCAAACCTTAAAATGCCTATAAATACACCCCTCACCACACCCACAATTCAGTTTAACGAATAGCCAAGAAGTGGGGTGATAAGAAAAAAGTGCGAAAGCATATAAAATAAGGAATTGGAATAATTGTGCTTTATACAAAAAAATCATAACCACCACAAAAAAGGGCGGGCCTCATGGACTCTTGCTAATATGAAAGAAATGAATTTATCAGGTAAGTTCTTACATAAATTATGTTTTCTTTCATGTAATTAGCAAGAGTCCATGAGCTAGTGACGTATGGGATAATGACTACCCAAGATGTGGATCTTTCCACACAAGAGTCACTAGAGAGGGAGGGATAAAATAAAGACAGCCAATTCCTGCTGAAAATAATCCACACCCAAAATAAAGTTTAATGAAAAACATAAGCAGAAGATTCAAACTGAAACCGCTGCCTGAAGTACTTTTCTACCAAAAACTGCTTCAGAAGAAGAAAATACAACAAAATGGTAGAATTTGTTAAAAGTATGCAAAGAGGACCAAGTTGCCGCTTTGCAAATCTGATCAACCGAAGCTTCATTCCTAAACGCCCAGGAAGTAGAAACTGAACTAGTATAATGAGCTGTAATCCTATGAGGCGGAGTCTTACCCGACTCAACATAGGCAAGATGAATTAAAGATTTCAACCAAGATGCCAAAGAAATGGCAGAAGTTTTCTGGCCTTTCTAAAACCGGAAAAGATAACAAATAAACTAGAAGTCTTTCGGAAAGACTTAGTAGCTTCAACATAATATTTCAAAGCTCTAATAACATCCAAAGAATGCAACGATTTCTCCTTAGAATTCTTAGGATTAGGACATAATGAAGGAACCACAATGTCTCTACTAATGTTGTTGGAATTCACAACTTAGGTAAAAATTCAAAAGAAGTTCGCAACACCGCCTTATCCTGATGAAAAATCAGAAAAGGAGACTCACAAGAAAGAGCAGATAATTCAGAAACTCTTCTGGCAGAAGAGATGGCCAAAAGGAACAAAACTTTCCAAGAAAGTAATTTAATATCCAATGAATGCATAGGTTCAAATGGAGGAGCTTGAAGAGCCCCCAGAACCAAATTCAAACTCCAAGGAGGAGAAATTGACTTAATGACAGGCTTTATACGAACCAAAGCTTGTACAAAACAATGAATATCAGGAAGAATAGCAATCTTTCTGTGAAAAAGAACAGGAAGAGCAGAGATTTGACCTTTCAAGGAACTTGCGGACAAACCCTTATCTAAACCATCCTGAAGAAACTGGAATATTCTCGGTATTCTAAAAGAATGCCAAGAAAAATGATGAGAAAGACACCAAGAAATACAAGTCTTCCAGACTCTATAATATATCTCTCTGGATACAGATTTACGAGCCTGTAACATAGTATTAATCACAGAGTCAGAGAAACCTCTTTGACCAAGAATCAAGCGTTCAATCTCCATACCTTTAAATTTAAGGATTTCAGATCCTGATGGAAAAAAGGACCTTGAGACACAAGGTCTGGTCTTAACGGAAGAGTCCACGGTTGGCAAGAGGCCATCCGGACAAGATCCGCATACCAAAACCTGTGAGGCCATGCCGGAGCTACCAGCAGAACAAACGAGCATTCCTTCAGAATCTTGGAGATTACTCTTGGAAGAAGAACTAGAGGCGGAAAGATATAGGCAGGATGATACTTCCAAGGAAGAGATAATGCATCCACTGCCTCCGCCTGAGGATCCCGGGATCTGGACAGATACCTGGGAAGTTTCTTGTTTAGATGAGAAGCCATCAGATCTATTTCTGGAAGTTCCCACATTTGAACAATCTGAAGAAATACCTCTGGGTGAAGAGACCATTCGCCCGGATGCAACGTTTGGCGACTGAGATAATCCGCTTTCCAATTGTCCATACCTGGGATATGAACCGCAGAGATTAGACAGGAGCTGGATTCCGCCCAAACCAAAATTCGAGATACTTCTTTCATAGCCAGAGGACTGTGAATCCCTCCTTGATGATTGATGTATGCCACAGTTGTGACATTGTCTATCTGAAAACAAATGAACAACTCTCTCTTCAGAAGAGGCCAAAACTGAAGAGCTCTGAAAATTGCACGGAGTTCCAAAATATTGATCGGAAAACTCACCTCCTGAGATTCCCAAACCCCTTGTGCCGTCAGATACCCCCACACAGCTCCCCA
This sequence comes from Bombina bombina, assembly GCF_027579735.1. Classification (NCBI taxonomy): domain Eukaryota; kingdom Metazoa; phylum Chordata; class Amphibia; order Anura; family Bombinatoridae; genus Bombina; species Bombina bombina. Next base: position 501,220,288 of record NC_069503.1, on the reverse strand, counting down.
ACCTGTAAGACTTGCATCTGTTGAGATTATAGTCCAGGTCGGACGAACAAAGAAGCCCCTTGAACTAAACGATGGTGATCTGTCCACCATGTCAGAGAGTGTCGTAAAATCGGTTTAAAGATATTAATAGAGATATCTTTGAGTAATCCCTGCACCATTGGTTCAGCATACAGAGCTGAAGAGGTCGCATGTGAAAACGAGCAAAGGAGATCGCATCTGATGCGGCAGTCCTAAGACCCAACATTTCCATGCATAAGGCTACCAAAGGGAATGATTGTGACTGAAGGTTTTGACAAGCTGATATCAATGTTAAACTTCTCCTGACTGACAAGGACAGAGTCATAGACACTGAATTTATCTAGAACCCAAAAAAGGTTACCCTTGTCTGAGGAATCAATGAACTGATTGGTAAATTGATCCTCCAACCATGAACTTGAAGAAACAACACAAGTCGATTCGTATGAGATTCTTCGAAAATGAGAAGACTGAGCAAGTACCAAGATATCGTCCAAATAAGGAAATACCAAAACCCTATTCTCTGATTACAGAAAGAAGGGCACCGAGAACCTTTGAAAAAAATTCTTGGAACTGAGGCTAGGCCAAACGGTAGAGCCACAAAACTGGTAATGCTTGTCTAAAAAGAGAATCTCAGACACTAAAAGTGATCTGGATGAATCGGAATATGCAGATACACATCCTGTAAATCTATTGTAGACATATAATGCCCTTGCTAAACAAAAGGCAGGATAGTCCTACAGTAACCATCTTGAATGTTGGTATCCTAACATAACGATTCAATAATGATAGATCCGGAACTGGTCTGAAGGAATTGACCTTCTTTGGTACAATGAAGAGATAAAATAAAACCCCAGCCCCTGTTCCAGAACTGGAACTGGCATAAATACTCCAGCCAACTCTAGATCTGAAACACATTTCAGAAATGCTGAGCCTTTGCTGTATTAACTGGGACACGGGAAAGAAAAGAATCTCTTAGCAGGAGGCCTTAACTTGAAGCCAATTCTGTACCTTTCTGAAACAATGTTTCTGAAACCAGAGATTAAAAACGGAATTGATCCAAATTTCTTTGAAGAAAACGTAATCTGCCCCATACCAGCTGAGCTGGAATAAGGGCCGCACCTTCATAGGTAGTTAGGAGCTGGCTATAGGTTTCTATAAGGCTTGGATATATTCCAAACTGAAAATAGTTTCCAAACTGATACCGCTCCTTAGGATGAAGGATCAGGCTTTTGTTCCTTGTTGTAAGGAAAGGAACGAAAATGATTATTTACCCTGGAAAGAAAGGGAAAGCAAAGTTGACTTAGAAGACATGTCAGCATTCCAAGTTTAATCCATAAAGCTTTTCTAGCTAAAATAGCTAGAGACATATACCTGACATCAACTCTAATGATATCAAAAGATGGTATCACCAATAAAATTATTAGCATATTATAGAATAATAATAATGCTATAAAATTATGATCTGTTACTTGTTGCGCTAAAGCTTCTAACCAAAAAGTTGAAGCTGCAGCAACATCCGCTAAAAATATAGCAGGTCTAAGAAGATTACCTGAACATAAGGAAGCTTTTCTTAGAAAGGATTCAATTTTCCTATCTAAAGGATCCTTAAATTAAGTACTATCTGCCGTAGGAATAGTAGTACATTAGCAGGAGTAGAGACAGCCCCATAACCTTAGGGATTTTTGTCCCAAAAAACTCTAATCTGTCAGATGGCACAGGATATAATTTGCTTAAACGTCTAGAAGGAGTAAATAAATTACCCAAATTATTCCATTCCCTGGAAATTACTTCAGAAATAGCATCAGGGAGATAAAACACTTCTGGAATAACTACAGGAGATTTAAAAACCTTATTTAAACGTTTACATTTAGTATCAAGAGGACCAGAATCCTCTATTTCTAATGCAAATAACACTTCTTTAAGTAAAGAATGAATAAATTCCATCTTGAACAAATACAAAGATTTATCAGCATCAACCTCTGAGACAGAAACTTCTGAACCAGAAGAACCATTATCAGTATCAGAATGATGATGTTCATTTAAAAATTCATCTGAAAAAAGAGAAGTTTTTTAAAAGACTTTTATGCATACTAGAAGGAGAAATAACAGACATAGCCTTCTTAATGGATTTAAAAAATAAAATCTCTTATGTTATCAGGAACACTCTGAAAATTAGATGTTGACGGAACAGCAACAGGTAATGTAACAGTACTAAAGGAAATTTTATCTGCATTAATAAGTTTGACATGACATGCAATACAAATAACAGCTGGAGAAACAGATACCAAAAGTTTATAGCAGATACACTTAGCTTGGTAGCTCCAGCACTGTGCAGTGATTTTCCTGTAGTATCTTCTGACTCAGTTGCAACGTGGAACATCTTGCAATATGTAAAAGAAAAAAACAACATATAAAGCAAAATTGATCAAATTCCTTAAATGACAGTTTCAGGAATGGGAAAAAAATGCCAGTGAACAAGCTTCTAGCAACCAGAAGCAATAAATAATGAGACTTAAATAATGTGGAGACAAAAATGACGCCCATCTTTTTTAGCGCCAAAAAAGACGCCCACATTATTTGGCGCCTAAATGCTTTTGGCGCCAAAAATGACGCCACATCCGGAACGCCGACATTTTTGACGCAAAAAACGTCAAAAAATGACGCAACTTCCGGCGACACGTATGACGCCGGAAACAGAAAAAAATGTTTGCGCCAAAAAAGTCCGCGCCAAGAATGACGCAATAAAATGAAGCATTTTCTGCCCCCGCGAGCCTAACAGCCCACAGGGAAAAAGTCAAATTTTTTAAGGTAAGAAAAAATGATTGAAACAAATGCATTTATCCCAAATATGAAACTGACTGTCTGAAAAATAAGGAAAGTTGAACATTCTGAGTCAAGGCAAATAAATGTTTGAATACATATATTTAGAACTTTATAAATAAAGTGCCCAACCATAGCTTAGAGTGTCACAGAAAATAAGATTTACTTACCCCAGGACACTCATCTACATGTTTGTAGAAAGCCAAACCAGTACTGAAACGAGAATCAGCAGAGGTAATGGTATATATAAGAGTATATCGTCGATCTGAAAAGGGAGGTAAGAGATGAATCTCTACGACCGATAACAGAGAACCTATGAAATAGACCCCGTAGAAGGAGATCACTGCATTCAAATAGGCAATACTCTCCTCACATCCCTCTGACATTCACTGCACGCTGAGAGGAAAACCGGGCTCCAACTTGCTGCGGAGCGCATATCAACGTAGAATCTAGCACAAACTTACTTCACCACCTCCATCGGAGGCAAAGTTTGTAAAACTGAATTGTGGGTGTGGTGAGGGGTGTATTTATAGGCATTTTAAGGTTTGGGAAACTTTGCCCCTCCTGGTAGGAATGTATATCCCATACGTCACTAGCTCATGGACTCTTGCTAATTACATGAAAGAAATTTCTATTGGGCTCCACCTTGGCATTGGAACAAATGACACAGGTATCTTCCTCTGAATCAGACATGTTTAACACACTAGCAAATAAACTTGCAACTTGGTTACAATCTTATTTAATAAAAACGTACTGTGCTTCAAAGAAGCACTAAACGATTAAATGACAGTTGAATAATGAACTGAAAAACTGTTATAGCATCAATCCTTGAAAACAACACAACTTTTAGCAAAGGTTTGTTCCCATTAGTAAAGTAACAATAATTAAATTTGAAACGTAAAAATAAGAGAGCAACGTTTTTAATCACAGTCAATATATAAGTCTCACAGCTCTGCTGAGAGAATCTACCTCCCTTCAAAGAAGTTTGAAGACCCCTGAGTTCTGTTAGAGATGAACCGGATCATGCAGGAAATACAAGAGTAACTGACTGGAAATTTTTGATGCGTAGCAAAGAGCGCCAAAAACGGCCCCTCCCCCTCACACACAGCAGTGAGAGAGAAACGAAACTGTCACAATTAAAACAAGCAACTGCCAAGTGGAAAAATAATGCCCAAACATTTATTCACTCAGTACCTCAGAAAATGCAAACGATTCTACATTCCAGCAAAAACGTTTAACATAATAAATACCTATTAAAAGGTTTAATGTACTTTTTACAGAGTAATTCCAGTGAAGTACCATCCCCAGAATACTGAAGTGTAGAGTATACATACATGTCATTATAACGGTATGGCAGGATTTTCTCATCAATTCCATTCAGAAAATAAAAACTGCTACATACCTCAATGCAGATTCATCTGCCCGCTGTCCCCTGATCTGAAGCTTTTACCTCCCTCAGATGGCCGAGAAACAGCAATATGATCTTAACTACTCCGGTTAAAATCATAGTAAAAACTCTGGTAGATTCTTCTTCAAACTCTGCCAGAGAGGCAATAACACGCTCCGGTGCTATTGTAAAATAACAAACTTTTGATTGAAGTTATAAAAACTAAGTATAATCACCATAGTCCTCTCACACATCCTATCTAGTCGTTGGGTGCAAGAGAATGACTGGGAGTGACGTAGAGGGGAGGAGCTATATGCAGCTCTGCTGGGTGAATCCTCTTGCATTTCCTGTTGGGGAGGAGTTATATCCCAGAAGTAATGATGACCCGTGGACTGATCACACATAACAGAAGAAATTGGGTTTTACACTGTACTGTTAATGAACTATAGCAGCACTACTGTGCACCTATAATATATAGAATAGTTTATCTTCTGTCCTTTACTGTGGCCAATATAGGACAGATATAAATAAGTCTCTGTACAGCAGGGTTAGGCTTCTGTCCAGTGTATGCTCTTCGATCTCATGCTGTAATTGAAAAAATAGATAAAACGTTCACTGCTAAATATTCCATTACATATATTTAAATATTTACCCCGAAGTTAAATTTGTGTTTTGTCTAATAACTTGGTTATATTGCTTTCAAGCAAGGGATCATAGGCAGCACAAAGTGACATACTACAGTAGGAGTATAGCACAGAAAATATTCAATGCTTGCTTCCCATGCTCTCACACAGCTTGATATTGAGAGAAGTATGATCCTGTATTTATGTGGTTTCATCTTCTAGAATCTACATGTCTGCAAAGAGCTCCAACCTGCAGTTGATTGTCTACACCGTAATGGCCAACTTCCTAACATATTGGGTTTGCAGATAAGTATTTTAGAACCCTTAAAGGCACAGTATACACTCATTTTCATGTAATAGACACGAATATAAAGAATAAGATGCACAGATGCTGATAAAAAAAATTCAGTATAAAACTGTTTAAAAACTTACTTATAAGCTCTCTTTTTAGCTCTGTTGAAAAGGAAGCTGTAAAGTCCACTGCAAGTGGGAAATAAGACACTCCCCCTCCCCCTTCTTTTGCATATGAAAAGATCCTTTACACAAACAGGAGCAAGCTGGAGTAGGTATCTGACGGTATTCTCCTAAAACTTTGGGGCTTGGTTAGGAGTCTGAAAATCAGAGCAATGTTATTTAAAAATAAGCAAAACTATACATTTAAAAAAAAAAAAAACCTGTATGGGCTATATGAATAGATCATCTACAAAACATTTATGCAAAGAAAAAATGAGTGTATAATGTCCCTTTAAGGGTTGGATATAAATTTATGGCTACACACAAAAGATAAAACATTTCCTAAAAACATCCAATGGCACCAGGGTCAGACTGGAAAATCAGACCGGCCCTGGAAATTTGTTTAGACTGGTCCAGCCACGCCCCCTACAGCACAGCCACACCCCCTACAGCACAGCCAACTATGCTCATTAAAAAAAGAAGAGAAACCCATTTAGTTTTAGTAACAAAATGCTTAGCAAACATTTTACTGTCATGTGAGCATCAGTGGAGGTAAACTTTTTGATATATTTAGATAATAGTAATATCCTCTAATCTGTGTGATCAATATCACGTGCGGTGCTATAGAAATGCAAAACATGTTTCAAATCAGGACTCCCACCAAATCCAATCTGTGGAATGTTATTTCACTCAGAGTGTGAGACAAATAATTTTGGTCTTTAAAAGCTTTTTTATTTTTCTATAGACAAATCATAGCAATGAAATGGAGTGATAAAGGAGGTCATACTTGAAACTGTTCATAAGCAAACAACAAGGCAAAATAAGTATTTTGTATTAAAAATATTTAATCAAACCCTTTAGTTGCAAATCACAATTGACTACACAGCAGTGCACCCAGCCTCAGTTATACGTATCAGTATGTAGTTTTCTAAGGATTTATATGTTGACAAGACAGCTTTGCCCCCAGTTGTATCATCCACCTACATTAGCCTAAGTTGCACTCACCTCAGTAGCCTGCTGTCTCCGGAGTGCCACCTGGGCTGCCATGACTCTCTGCTTTTCCACCACACCACCAGCAAACAGTTGGCACAATGACAGTCTCTCCAGCGGCAAAAGCGCTTGTGCCCCTTCAGGCAAGACACTACCCCATGGTTCCTGCACCTGGCCCACTTGGTAATCCTGCTGAGCTTCCTCTGCTCCGCCTCCGTGCCTTTCTCTGCTGGCTTCTCTGGTTTGCTAATTGGGGTCCCCTCCCCTGTTCCTCATCTTCTTCATCACCCTTCTCTGGATACCCAGATCTGCAGATCTCAGTCTGCTCATAGCCCTCCAGCTCCAGGGTCTCCATGTCTATCTCCGAGTCCCGGCTAGAGAGGAGAAGTTAGGAGTAGGATGAATGGGGGGAAGAGGAGGTGAGGGAAGAGGATGCGGCCCATGAGGCCATGCCATGCACGCTTCTCTAGCCTGCAGCTGCCAGCACTGAGCTAGGAGAGAGGGGGTGGTCCCGATCCTACTGTAATCAATATGCAGCAAGCAGCAGCAGAGAGATGTTCTAGCTTAAATTGTACTAGAATTCTGCCGGCCGCTCTGCTCCCTCCTCCCAGTCCCTCACCTGCAGTGTTTAAACTCGGCCACTGCGCTCCGTGACTCATGTGTTGCGGTGCTGGCTGGCGCTGCCTGTGCTCGTTGATCTCAAGACTCTTGACACTCTGTGCAGCTGCCGGTGGCCGGCCCAGCCCGAGCCCGGCCCACCGGAATTTCTCCCGGTATCCCAGCGGCCCAATCTGGCCCTGAATGGCACAGTGACTAATTTATCTGCTGTTCTCCTCTCCAGATGGCTCTTTTGAGTTGTGGCCACCTTGCTTGTTGAACAAAACATACATTTTTAGTTCAATCTTTTCTTGGGGGCATAAAAACTATGGCACACATTCTTAGTTTTGCTTTTTCCCAAGGGCCGCAATAACTAGTGCAGAGGGCCGCATGTGGCCCATAGGCTGCCAATCGACCATCCCTGGTTTATACCATTTAAAGGGATATCAAGGGCAATATTTATCAATTTGCGAGCAGACAGGATTCACAGGTTGTGAACCTGTCCACACTTGATCGCAAATTGTGGGGCAGATATGTTCTCTATATTTATCATTGCAATGCTGCCCCTCTACTCTCACACAATGAATTGAGTGAGAGTATGACTTGTCAATCACCTTGGTCTAATGAATCTGGGGTGATTTTTATCCACCAAATCAAGTTTGGCGGAGACAGTTTATAAAGCAGAGGCATAAACCACTGCTTCATAAATGAGCCGGCAACTGATAGGGGCAATCCCGCCCCCTGCCCGCACACAGCTAATCACGCATGGGCAGGAGCTGCCAATCTCCCCATTCGGAAGAGATTGAAATGACCGCTGCTTGTTGAATACGGACTGCAGGTTCTCTTGTGAGTACCTGCAGTCGTAGGGGGTCGAAAACCTTTGATAAATTGACCACAAATTATGTCTTCACAAACAAAATACACACCCTGTCAAGCTCTCTGACCTTGAACACTGGTGCACACTCCTCACAGCATATGTGCATATGCCACTGAAAAACAGTAATAAACCTCCGCTAGAAGCATTTTCTTCTAATGGAAGCATATTGCAAAAATGGTTCAATTTAAATGCACCCATATACATTTTAACTTTGACCTTTCTATACCTTTAATACATTTATTTTGAATGTAGAGCTTTTACAATGCAGTGCTTAACTGCTTAAATGTTTTGTAGATGATCTATTTATATAGCCCATAAAGTTTTTTTTTTTTTTTTTTTTTTTTAAATGTATAGTTTTGCTTATTTTTAAATAGCATTGCTCTGATTTATAGACTCCTAACCAAGCCCCAAAGTTTTATGAGAAAACCGTCATTTACCCACTCCAGCTTGCTCCTGTTAGTGTAAAGGGTCTTTTCATATGCAAAAGAAGGGGGAGGGGGGAGTGTCTTATTTCCCACTTGCAGTGGGCTTTCCAACTACCTTTTCAACAGAGCTAAACTGAGAGCTTCTAAGTTTTTAAACAGTTTTATACTGGATTTTTATAACAGTATCTGTGCATCTTATTCTTTATAGTAGTGTCTATTACATGCAGTTATATGAAAATGAGTGTATACTGTCCTTTTAAAGTGACAGTCAACACGTCATTTAACATGATTGGATATTGAAAATAAAAAAACAAAGATCCGGTTAGGCAGTTCGGCTGCCATATTTACTGGTTATTAGAGAGGTTAGCGGCGCTGATTAGGACAGAAGCAAGGCGGCAAGGCAGGAGGGGTATAGTGCAGGCGGATCTTCGGTTTTTTATTTTCAATATCCAATCATGTTAAATGAAGTGTTGACAGTCCCTTTAACTATGCTATGCACACATATATAAAAAAAAAAAAAAAAGTTAAATTAACAAATAAAACATATTTTGATGTTCATCAGAATATACACATATATATTTAAGCATTAAAAATGAGTGTGTCATGCAGAAAAACTTTGTAAAAGGCAGTACAAGGTTTTGCGATCCAGTGTAAATTGTGTGTATTTCTCTGTGGGAACAGCTGCAGCGAAAAAACATGTAAAAAGGACGATGACTGACCTTAAACTTTAGAATGTAAGATTTCCTAAATTCCTTTGTCAAGAATGCAACTTAATCATACTGTTAGTAGCACATTTTGTACAGTTTATCTCCTGGGATAACAGGGCACTAATTTTACAAACTTGTGGAGGTCAAAGGAACTCAGCTGAATTCACAACACAGCTTGATTAGCTTGGGTCTCTGATCTCTAAAGTAAAGCAGACAGTTTAAATAACATTAAAGCCTTTTTTCTTTTTTTAAATATGTGTGCTTAGCATAGTTGAGGAATTTGTTAATTTTACTTTTCTTTTTATTACGGAAAGACACCTTTATTGATTTGCACATTTTGGAATGTAATCATTTTGTCATTTGACGTCAATATTCATGAGTGGTTACATCTTACAATGCAGAATTAGAAAAAAAGAGCACCAATATTAGACTACCAAATTCCAACATTACCTTTTCACCTTAAAATGAATTAAACCAACATTAAAGGTGCACTGCAGTATAAAACTTGCATGTTCTAATTAATCAGAGCCATGTTTGCATCAATCACCATGGGACACTATGTGCTTAAACCCTGCAAAGGGGAGGGACTTCTGGTACCCAGCAGGAAACAGCTGGTGAGCCAATTGGCAGCAGCAGTGGCATGACACAGCCAATCAACAAGCTGCGTACAGCTCAGTGTTTGTGGCTCCCAAGCTCAACTTTAACAGCAACGAGTTTACAATGATCAAATAAATATGAGAACACAAGGTAGACACATACATGACTGGAACTTAAAGGGACATGAAACCAAAAAAAAATGTCTTCATGATTTAGAGAAAGCATGCAATTTTAAACAACTTTCCAATCTACTTCTATTTCCTAATTTGTTTCTCTTTCTCTTGGCATCCTTTGTTGAAAAGCATATGTAGGTAGGTGAAGGAGCTGCTGATTGTTGGCTGCACATATATGTTATTTATTCATCCGTGTGCAATGTTGTTTCTTCAACAAAGGATACCAAGAGAAAGAAGCAAATTAGATAATAGTAAATTGAAAAGTTGTTTAAAACTGTATTCTCTATCTTAATTATGAAAAAAAAAAAATCTGGGTTTCATGTCCCTTTAATGCAGAGGTAGATGTAATTTGAATGGAAACATTTGTGAAATACGGACTAAGCAACGTACAGGGAGAACTGGATTTGCAAGACTCATGGCAAGAGCAGCAAGCTAGACTGGAATAGGCTCGGCAGTCATGTAACCTGGAGTAAACCTTGTCAGCAACTTAGAAGCAGCACTAAACTTAATAATATTATTGTCAGGAAAAGCTCGGTCAGAAAACTTGGAAGAAGAATAGAATATGCTTAACCGTTAGGCAGGAATGGGTCTGGTAATTGAAGATAGGGCAGGCAAGACTAAATATCATAGGAGGGGTCCAGTCAACAACTTGCAGTTAGTACAGGACTGAATAATCTCTTAGGTCAGACTTTGTTAACAACTGAGGCCAGGACAGGACAAGACAATATCATAGGAGGGGTTCAGTCAACAACTTGAAGGTAGGACACAATATCTTGGTCAGGAACAAAAGACTTTGCAGATACAGACTGAGACAGACTAACCAAATATAAATGCAACTACCACAAGAAGCGCATTCCAATTTATAGGAAGCAACATTTTCTTTTTGCACATTTATGCTAGTTTAGGATGGTAGAAGTAATGCCACTACCAAACTGGCGTGGCATTACACAAAGTGAAACGCAGAGGGTATCAAATAAGACTCATGGATAAAACCCACATACTTCACAATTCAATATAACTAGTTTGTGTGAAATACAATAAAAAGGCACTACTGGGCATATAGGAACACAGTCATTTAAAGGGGACAGTCTAGTCAAAATTAAAACTTTCATGACTCAGATAGGGCATGCAATTTTAAACAACTTTCCTATTTAGTTTTATCATCAAATTTACTTTGTTCTCTTGGTATTCTTTGTTGAAAGCTAAACCTAGGAAGGTTAATATGCTATTTTCTAAGCCCTTGAAGGCCACCTCTTAGCTCAGTCGATTTTGCCAGTTTTTTTATACAGCTAGACAGTGCTAGTTCATGTGAGTCATGCAGATAACAGTGTGCTTAATCCCGTGGAGTTATGCAGGCCCCAGCACTGATTGGCTCAAATGGAAGTCTGTCAAAAGAACTGATATAAGGGGTATTAACAAGTATATTAATATAACCGTGTTGGTTATGTAAAACTGGGGAATGGTTAATAAAGGGATTATCTATCTTTGTAAAAAATAAAATTTTTGGAGTAGACTGTCCCTCAAAATAATTCTTTAGCACTTAAAAAACATAATTTATGTAAGAACTTACCTGATAAATTAATTTCTTTCATATTAGCAAGAGTCCATGAGCTAGTGACGTATGGGATATACATTCCTACCAGGAGGGGCAAAGTTTCCCAAACCTTAAAATGCCTATAAATACACCCCTCACCACACCCACAAATCAGTTTAACGAATAGCCAAGAAGTGGGGTGATAAGAAAAAAGTGCGAAAGCATAAAAAATAAGGAATTGGAATAATAGTGCTTTATACAAAAAAATCATAACCACCACAAAAAAGGGTGGGCCTCATGGACTCTTGCTAATATGAAAGAAATGAATTTATCAGGTAAGTTCTTACATAAATTATGTTTTCTTTCATGTAATTAGCAAGAGTCCATGAGCTAGTGACGTATGGGATAATGACTACCCAAGATGTGGATCTTTCCACGCAAGAGTCACTAGAGAGGGAGGGATAAAATAAAGACAGCCAATTCCTGCTGAAAATAATCCACACCCAAAATAAAGTTTAATGAAAACATAAGCAGAAGATTCAAACTGAAACCACTGCCTGAAGTACTTTTCTACCAAAAACTGCTTCAGAAGAAGAAAACACATCAAAATGGTAGAATTTAGTAAAAGTATGCAAAGAGGACCAAGTTGCTGCTTTGCGAATCTGATCAACCGAAGCTTCATTCCTAAACGCCCAGGAAGTAGGATGGCAAAAGAAATGGCAGAAGCTTTCTGGCCTTTTCTAGAACCGGAAAAGATAACAAATAGACTAGAAGTCTTTCGGAAAGACTTAGTAGCTTTAACATAATAATACAAAGCTCTAACAGCATCCAAAGAATGCAATGATATCTCCTTAGAATTCATAGGATTAGGACATAATGAAGGAACCACAATTTCTCTACTAATGTTGTTAGAATTCACAACCTTAGGTAAAAAATTCAAAAGAAGTTTGCAGCACCGCCTTATCCTGATGAAAAATCAGAAAAGGAGACTCAAGAAAGAGCAGATAATTCAGAGACTCTTCTGGCAGAAGAGATGGCCAAAAGAAACAAAATTTTCCAAGAAAGTAATTTAATGACCAAAGAATACATGGGTTCAAAAGGAGGAGCTTGAAGAGCCCCCAGAACCAAATTCAAACTCCAAGGAGGAGTAAATGACTTAATGACAGGTTTTATACGAACCAAAGCTTGTACAAAACAATGAATATCAGGAAGATTAGCAATCTTTCTGTGAAAAAGAACAGAAAGAGCAGAGAGTTGTCCATACAAGGAACTTGCGGACAAACCTTTATCTAAACCATCCTGAAAAAACTGTAAAATTCTCGGTATTCAAAAAGAATGCCAAGAAAAATGATGAGAAAGACACTAAGAAATATAAGTCTTCCAGACTCTATAATATATCTCTCTAGATAAAGATTTACGAGCCTGTCACATAGTATCAATCACAGAGTCAGAGAAACCTCTTTGACCAAGAATCAAGCGTTCAAACTCCATACCTTAAAATTTAAGGATTTGAGATCCTGATGGAAGAAAGGACCTTGCGACAAAGTCTGGTCTTAACGGAAGAGTCCACAGCTGGCAAGAGGCCATCCGGACAAGATCCGCATACCAAAACCTGTGAGGCCATGCTGGAGCTACCAGCAGGACAAACGAGCATTCCTTTAGAATCTTGGAGAATACTCTTGGAAGAAGAACTAGAGGCGGAAAGATATAGGCAGGATGATACTTCCAAGGAAGTGATAATGCATCCACTGCCTCCGCCCGAGGATCCCGGGATCTGGACAGATACCAGGGAAGTTTCTTGTTTAGATGAGAAGCCATCAGATCTATTTCTGGGAGTTCCCACATTTGAACAATCTGAAGAAATACCTCTGGGTGAAGAGACCATTCGCCCGGATGCAACGTTTGGCGACTGAGATAATCCGCTTCCCAATTGTCTATACCTGGGATATGAACCGCAGAGATTAGACAGGAGCTGGATTCTGGCCAAACCAAAATTCGAGATACTTCTTTCATAGCCAGAGGACTGTGAGTCCCTCCTTGATGATTGATGTATGCCACAGTTGTGACATTGTCTATCTGAAAACAAATGAACAACTCTCTCTTCAGAAGAGGCCAAGACTGAAGAGCTCTGAAAATTGCACGGAGTTCCAAAATATTGATCGGTAATCTCACCTCCTGAGATTCCCAAACCCCTTGTGCCGTCAGAGACCCCCACACAGCTCCCCAACCTGTAAGACTTGCATCTGTTGAGATTATAGTCCAGGTCGGAAGAACAAAGAAGCCCCCTGAACTAAATGATGGTGATCTGTCCACCACGTCAGAGAGTGTCGTATAATCGGTTTAAAGATATTAATTGAGATATCTTTGTGTAATCCCTGCACCATTGGTTCAGCATACAGAGCTGAAGAGGTCGCATGTGAAAACGAGCAAAGGAGATCGCATCCGATGCGGCAGTCCTAACACCTAAAATTTCCATGCATAAGGCTACCAAAGGGAATGATTGAGACTGAAGGTTTTGACAAGCTGATATCAATGTTAAACTTCTCTTGTCTGACAAGGACAGAGTCATAGACACTGAATCTATCTGGAAACCTAAAAAGGTTACCCTTGTCTGAGGAATCAATTAACTTTTTGGTAAATTGATCCTCCAACCATGATCTTGAAGAAACAACACAAGTCGATTCGTATGAGATTCTGCGAAAATGTGAAGACTGAGCAAGTACCAAGATATCGTCCAAATAAGGAAATACCAAAACCCTGTTCTCTGATTACAGACAGAAGGGCACCGAGAACCTTTGAAAAAATTCTTGGAGCTGATGCTAGGCCAAACGGTAGAGCCACAAAACTGGTAATGCTTGTCTAAAAAGAGAATCTCAGAAAACAGAATTTATGTTTACCTGATAAATTACTTTCTCCAACGGTGTGTCCGGTCCACGGCGTCATCCTTACTTGTGGGATATTCTCTTCCCCAACAGGAAATGGCAAAGAGCCCAGCAAAGCTGGTCACATGATCCCTCCTAGGCTCCGCCTTCCCCAGTCATTCGACCGACGTAAAGGAGGAATATTTGCATAGGAGAAATCATATGATACCGTGGTGACTGTAGTTAAAGAAAATAAATCATCAGACCTGATTAAAAAACCAGGGCGGGCCGTGGACCGGACACACCGTTGGAGAAAGTAATTTATCAGGTAAACATAAATTCTGTTTTCTCCAACATAGGTGTGTCCGGTCCACGGCGTCATCCTTACTTGTGGGAACCAATACCAAAGCTTTAGGACACGGATGATGGGAGGGAGCAAATCAGGTCACCTAGATGGAAGGCACCACGGTTTGCAAAACCTTTCTCCCAAAAATAGCCTCAGAAGAAGCAAAAGTATCAAATTTGTAAAATTTGGTAAAAGTGTGCAGTGAAGACCAAGTCGCTGCCTTACATATCTGATCAACAGAAGCCTCGTTCTTAAAGGCCCATGTGGAAGCCACGGCCCTAGTGGAATGAGCTGTGATTCTTTCAGGAGGCTGCCGTCCGGCAGTCTCATAAGCCAATCTGATGATGCTTTTAAGCCAAAAAGATAGAGAGGTAGAAGTTGCTTTTTGACCTCTCCTTTTACCAGAATAAACAACAAACAAGGAAGATGTTTGTCTGAAATCCTTTGTAGCATCTAAATAGAATTTTAGAGCACGGACAACGTCCAAATTGTGTAACAAACGTTCCTTCTATGAAACTGGATTCGGACACAAAGAAGGTACAACTATCTCCTAGTTAATATTTTTGTTGGAAACAACCTTCGGAAGAAAACCAGGCTCAGTACGTAAAAACCACCTTATCTGCATGGACCAGATAGGGCGGAGAACACTGCAGAGCAGATAACTCAGAAACTCTTCTAGCGGAAGAAATTGCAACCTAAAACAAAACTTTCCAAGATAATAACTTAATATCTATGGAATGTAAGGGTTCAAACGGAACCCCTTGAAGAACTGAAAGAACTAGATTAAGACTCCAGGGAAGAGTCAAAGGTCTGTAAACAGGCTTGATTCTAACCAGAGCCTGAACAAACGCTTAAACGTCTGGCACAGCTGCCAGCCTTTTGTGAAGTAAAACAGATAAAGCAGAGATCTGTCCCTTCAGAGAACTCGCAGATAATCCTTTCTCCAAACCTTCTTGTAGAAAGGAAAGAATCTTAGGAATTTTTATCTTGTTCCATGGGAATCCTTTAGATTCACACCAACAGATATATTTTTTCCATATATTATGGTAAATTTTTCTAGTTACAGGCTTTCTAGCCTGAATAAGAGTATCTATTACAGAATCTGAAAACCCACGCTTTGATAAAATCAAGCGTTCAAACTCCAAGCAGTCAGTTGGAGGAAAACCAGATTTGGATGTTCGAATGGACCCTGAATAAGAAGGTCCTGTCTCAAAGGTAGCTTCCATGGTGGAGCCGATGACACATTCACCAGGTCTGCATACCAAGTCCTGCGTGGCCACACAGGAACTATCAAGGTCACCGAAGCCCTCTCCAGATTGATCCTGGCTACCAGCCTGGGAATGAGAGGAAACGGTGGGAATACATAAGCTACGTTGAAGATCCAAGGTGCTACTATTGTATCCAATAGAGTCGCCTTGGGATCCCTGGATTTGGACCCGTAACAAGGGACCATGAAGTTCAGACGAGAGGCCATCAGAACCAAGTCTGGAATGCCCCATAATTGAGTTATTTGGGCAAAGATTTCCAGATGGAGTACCCACTCCCCCGGATGCTCCTCCATCGCCAGGGAACTCCTTGTTACCCCCTGATGGTTGATATATGTAACAGTCGTCATGATGACTGATTGAAACCTTATGAATTTGGCCTTTGCTAGTCGAGGCCAAGCCTTGAGAGCATTGAATATCGCTCTCAGTTCCATTATGTTTATCGGGAGAAGAGAGTCTTCCCGAAACCATAGACCCCGAGTTTTCAGGGGTTCCCAGACCGCGCCCCAGCCCACCAGACTGGCGTCGGTCGTGACAATGACCTATTCTGGTCTGCGGAAGCTCATTCCCTGTGACAGGTTGTCCAGGGTCAGCCACCAACGGAGTGAATCTCTGGTTATTTGATCTACTTGTATCGTCGGAGACAAGTCTGTATAATCCCCATTCCACTGTCTGAGCATGCCCAGGTGCAATGGTCTTAGATGAATTCGTGCAAAAGGAACTATGTCCATTGCCGCAACCATCAACCCTATTACTTCCATGGACTGCGCTATGGAAGGAAGAAGAACAGAATGAAGTACCTGACAAGAGCTTAGAAGTTTTGATTTTCTGGCCTCTGTCAGAAAAACCATCATTTCTAAGGAAACTATTATTGTTCCCAAGAAGGGAACTCTTGTTGACGGGGACAGAGAACTTTTTTCTATGTTCACTTTCCACCTGTGAGATCTGAGAAAGGCTAGGACAATGTCCGTATGAGCCCTTGCTTTTGACAGAGACGACACTTGAATCAGGATGTCGTCCAAGTAAGGTACTACTGCAATGCCCCTTGGTCTTAGCACCGCTAGAAGGGACCCTAGTACCCTTGTGAAAATCCTTGGAGCAGTGGCTAATCCGAATGGAAGTGCCACAGGTAATGTTTGTCCAGAAAGGCGAACCTTAGGAACCGAATATGTTCCTTGTGGATAGGAATACGTAGGTACGCATCCTTTAAGTCCACCGTGGTCATGAATTGACCTTCCTGGATGGTAGGAAGGATCGTTCGAATGGTTTCCATTTTGAATGATGAAACCCTTAGAAACTTGTTTAGAATCTTGAGATCTAAAATAGGTCTGAATGTTCCCTCTTTTTTGGGAATTATGAACAGGTTGGAGTAAAAACCCATCCCTTGTTCTCCTAATGGAACAGGATGAATCACTCCCATGCTTAACAGGTCTTCTACACAGTGTAAGAATGCCTGTTCGAAGATAATTGAGACCCGTGGAACCTTCCCCTTGGGGGTAGTTCCCTGAATTCCGGGAGATAACCTTGAGAAACTATTTCTAGCGCCCAAGGATCCTGAACATCTCTTGCCCCAGCCTGAGCAAAGAGAGAAAGTCTGCCCCCCACCAGATCCTTCCCAGATCGGGGGCCAACACTTCATGCTGTTTTGGTAGCAGTGGCAGGTGACTTGGCCTGCTTACCCTTGTTCAAGCCTTGCATCGGCCTCCAGGCTGGCTTGGTTTGAGAAGTATTACCCTCTTGCTTAGAGGGTGTAGAATTTGAGGCTGGTCCGTTTCTGCGAAAGGGACGAAAATTTGGCTTCTTTTTTGCCTTAAAAGACCTATCCAGAGGAAGGGCGTGGCCCTTTCCCCCAGTGATGTCTGAAATAATCTCTTTCAAGTCAGGGCCAAACAGTGTTTTACCCTTGAAAGGGATGTTAAGCAAAAGCGCTCTGCGCGCCACGATAGCAAACCCTGAATTATTCGCCGCTAATCTAGCTAATTGCAAAGCGGCATCTAAAATAAAAAAGAGTTAGCCAATTTAAGAGCTTGAACTCTGTCCAAAACCTCCTCGTACAAAGATTCTTTATTGAGCGACATTTCTAGTTCTTCGAACCAGAAACACACAGCTGTAGTGACAGGAACAATGCATGAAATTGGTTGTAGAAGGTAACCTTGCTGAACAAACATCTTTTTAAGCAAACCCTCTAACCTTTAATCCATAGGATCTTGAAAGCACAACTATCTTCTATAGGAATAGAAGTGCGTTTGTTTAGAGTAGAAACCGCCCCCTCGACCTTGGGGACTGTATGCTATAAGTCCTTTCTGGGGTCGACTATAGGAACTAATTTCTTAAATATAGGGGGAGGACAAAAGGTATGCCGGGCCTTTCCCACTCCTTATTTACTATGTCCGCCACCCGCTTGGGTATAGGAAAAACATCGGGGGGCACCGGAACCTCTAGGAACTTGTCCATCTTACCTAATTTCTCTGGAATGACCAAATTGTCACAATCATCCAGAGTAGATAATACCTCCTTAAGTAGTGCGTGGAGATGTTGAAATTTAAATTTAAAAGTTACAATATCAGGTTCTGCTTGTTGAGAAATTTTCCCTGAATCTGAAATTTCTCCCTCAGACAAAACCTCCCTCCTGGCCCCTTCAGATAGGTGTGAGGGTATGTCAGAACAGATATCATCAGCGTCCTCTTGCTCTTCAGTGTTTAAAACAGAGCAATCACGCTTTATCTGATAAGTAGGCATTTTGGAAAAAAATGCATGCAATAGAATTATCCATTACAGCCATTAATTGTTGTATGGTAATAAGTATTGGCGCACTAGATGTACTAGGGGCCTCTTGTGTGGGCAAAACTGGTGTAGACACAGAAGGGGATGATGCAGTACCATGCTTACACCCCTCATTAGAGGAATCATCTTGGGCAATATCATATCTATGGCATTATTATCCCTACTTTGTTTGGACATTATGACACAAATATATCACATATATTTAAATGGGGAGACAAATTGGCTTTCATACATAAGAACATCGTTATCTGATGGTTCAGACATGTTAAACAGGCTTAAACTTGTCAACAAAGCACAAAAAACGTTTTACAATAAAACCGTTACTGTCCCTTTAAATTTCAAACTGAACACACTTTATTACTGAATATGTGAAAAAGTATGAAGGAATTGTTCAAATTTCACCAAAATTTCACCACAGTAACTTAAAGCCTTAAAAGTATTGCACACCAAATTTGAAAGCTTTAACCCTTAAAATAACGGAACCGGAGCCGTTTTTACATTTAACCCCTATACAGTCCCAGGTATCTGCTTTGCTGAGACCCAACCAAGCCCAGAGGGGAATACGATACCAAATGATGCCTTCTATAAGCTTTTTCAGTGGTTCTTAGCTCCTCACACATGCATCTGCATGCCATGCTTTCCAAAAACAACTGCGCATTAGAGGCGCGAAAATGAGGCTCTGTCTATGACTAGAAAAGGCCCCCAGTGAAAAAGGTGTCCAATACAGTGCCTGACGTTTTTATTAAAACAATCCCCAAGATTTAACAACTATTAAAAGTAATAATCTGCCAAATATACTTAGTAAAGTAATCGTTTTAGCCCAGAAAAATGTCTACCAGTTTTTTAAGCCCTAATGAAGCCCTTTATTCTTTTACTTAAACTAAGAAAATGGCTTACCGGTTCCCATAGGGAAAATGACAGCTTCCAGCATTACCGAGTCTTGTTAGAAATGTGTCATACCTCAAGCAGCAAAAGTCTGCTCACTGTTTCCCCCAACTGAAGTTAATTCCTCTCAACAGTCCTGTGTGGAAACAGCCATCGATTTTAGTAACGGTTGCTAAAATCATTTTCCTCTTACAAACAGAAATCTTCATCTCTTTCCTGTTTCAGAGTAAATAGTACATACCAGCACTATTTTAAAATAACAAACTCTTGATTGAAGAATAAAAACTACATTTAAACACCAAAAAACTCTAAGCCATCTCCGTGGAGATGTTGCCTGTACAACGGCAAAGAGAATGACTGGGGAAGGCGGAGCCTAGGAGGGATCATGTGACCAGCTTTGCTGGGCTCTTTGCCATTTCCTGTTGGGGAAGAGAATATCCCACAAGTAAGGATGACGCCGTGGACCGGACACACCTATGTTGGAGAAACTAAAAGTGATCTGGATGAATCGGAATATGCAGATATGCATCCTGTAAATCTATTGTAGACATATAATGCCCTTGCTAAACAAAAGGCAGGATAGTCCTACAGTTACCATCTTGAATGTTGGTATCCTTACATAACGATTCAATATTGATAGATCCGGAACTGGTCTGAAGGAATTGACCTTCTTTGGTACAATGAAGAGATAGAATAAAACCCCAGCCCCTGTTCCAGAACTGGAACTGGCATAATTACTCCAGCCAACTCTAGATCTGAAACACATTTCAGAAATGCTGAGCCTTTGCTGGGTTTACTGGGACACGGGAAAGAAAAAAAAATCTCTTTGCAGGAGGCCTTAACTTGAAGCCAATTCTGTACCTTTCTGAAACAATGTTCTGAAACCAGAGATTGTGAACGGAATTGTTCCAAATTTCTTTGAAGAAAACGTAATCTGCCCCATACCAGCTGAGCTGGAATGAGGGCCGCACCTTCATGGGTACTTAGGAGCTGGCTTTAGGTTTCTATAAGGCTTGGATATATTCCAAACTGGAAATGGTTTCCAAACTGATACCACTCCTGAGGATGAAGGATCAGGCTTTTGTTCCTTGTTGTGAGGAAAGGAACGAAAACGATTATTAGACCTAAATTTACCTTAGATTTTTTATCCTTTGGTAAAAAAGTTCCCTTCCCTCAAGTAACAGTTGAGATAATAGAATCCAACTGAAAACCGAATAATTTATTACCCTGGAAAGAAAGGGAAAGCAAAGTTGACTTAGAAGACATATCAGCATTCCAAGTTTTAAGCCATAAAGCTCTTCTAGCTAAAATAGCTAGAGACATATACCTGACATCAACTCTAATGATATCAAAAGATGGTATCACAAATAAAATTATTAGCATGTTATAGAATAATAATAATGCTATAAAATTATGATCTGTTACTTGTTGCGCTAAAGCTTCTAACCAAAAAGTTGAAGCTGCAGCAACATCCGCTAAAAATATAGCAGGAGTAGAGACAGCCCCATTAACCTTAGGGATTTTGTCCCAAAAAACTCTAATCTGTCAGATGGCACAGGATATAATTGCTTAAAACGTTTTAGAAGGAGTAAATGAATTACCCAAATTATTCCATTCCCTGGAAATTACTTCAGAAATAGCATCAGGGAGAGAAAACACTTCTGGAATAACTACAGGAGATTTAAAAACCTTATTTAAACGTTTAGATTTAGTATCAAGAGGACCAGAATCCTCTATTTCTAATGCAATTAATACTTCTTTAAGTAAAGAACGAATAAATTCCATCTTGAACAAATACAAAGATTTATCAGCATCAACCTCTGAGACAGAAACCTCTGAACCAGAAGAACCAGTATCAGTATCAGAATGATGATGTTCATTTAAAAATTCATCTGAAAAAAAGAGAAGTTTTAAAAGACTTATGTATACCAGAAGGAGAAATAACAGACATAGCCTTCTTAATGGATTTAAAAATAAAATCTCTTATGTTATCAGGAACACTCTGAAAATTAGATGTTGACGGAACAGCAACAGGTAATGTAACAGTACTAAAGGAAATTTTATCTGCATTAATAAGTTTGTCATGACATGCAATACAAACAACAGCTGGAGAAACAGATACCAAAAGTTTATAGCAGATACACTTAGCTTGGTAGCTCCAGCACTGGGCAGCGATTTTCCTGAAGTATCTTCTGACTCAGTTGCAACGTGGAACATCTTGCAATATGTAATAGAAAAAACAACATATAAAGCAAAATTGATCAAATTCCTTAAATGACAGTTTCAGGAATGGGAAAAAAATGCCAGTGAACAAGCTTCTAGCAACCAGAAGCAATAAATAATGAGACTTAAATAATGTGGAGACAAAAAATGACGCCCATATTTTTTAGCGCCAAATAAGACGCCCACATTATTTGGCGCCTAAATGCTTTTGGCGCCACAAATGACGCCACATCCGGAACGCCGACACTTTTGACGCAAAAAAAGTCAAAAAATGACGCAACTTCCGGCGACACGTATGACGCCGGAAACAGAAAAAAAAAATTTTGCGCCAAAAAAGTCCGCGCCAAGAATGACGCAATAAAATGAAGCATTTTCAGCCCCCGCGAGCCTAACAGCCCACAGGGAAAAAGTCAAATTTTTTAAGGTAAGAAAAAATGATTAATTCAAATGCATTATCCCAAATATGAAACTGACTGTCTGAAAATAAGGAATGTTGAACATCCTGAGTCAAGGCAAATAAATGTTTGAATACATATATTTAGAACTTTATAAACAAAGTGCCTAACCATAGCTTAGAGTGTCACAGAAAATAAGCTTACTTACTTACCCCAGGACACTCATCTACATGTTGTAGAAAGCCAAACCAGTACTGAAACGAAAATCAGCAGAGGTAATGGTATATATATAAGAGTATATCGTCGATCTGAAAAGGGAGGTAAGAGATTAATCTCTACGACCGATAACAGAGAACCTATGAAATAGACCCCGTAGAAGGAGATCATTGCATTCAAATAGGCAATACTCTCCTCACATCCCTCTGACATTCACTGCACGCTGAGAGGAAAACCGGGCTCCAACCTGCTGCGGAGCGCATATCAACGTAGAATCTAGCACAAACTTACTTCACCACCTCCATAGGAGGCAAAGTTTGTAAAACTGATTTGTGGGTGTGGTGAGGGGTGTATTTATAGGCATTTTAAGGTTTGGGAAACTTTGCCCCTCCTGGTAGGAATGTATATCCCATACGTCACTAGCTCATGGACTCTTGCTAATTACATGAAAGAAAAAAAAATTAACATATAACAACACATTAACAATACTCTGCCATACTGACCCGTGCCCTGATGGAGCAATGAAGTATAGGCAGCACTGCACGCGGTTGTCTGGCATCTGACGTCTGTTCACACGAGATTCTGCATTTAAATAATCTTCAAATTTACTGTCAATGTAATCAATGACTGGCTGCCAACTATAGGGTTAAAAAATATATATATTCAAAACTCAGAGCTATTTACTTTATTACTATAATCAAATGGGTTTAGTGTATCTGCATTACATTTGTATGGAGAATGTTTAAAGGGAGATAAAAGCCCACATTTTTCTTTCATGATTAATATAAAGCTTATAGTTTTTAAACAACTTTCCAATTTCCTTCTATTATCAAATGTGCTTAATTCTTTTTGTATCCTTTGTTGAAGGAGCATCAATGCACTACTAGGAGCTATCTGAACATATTGGGTGCACCAATGACAATCGGCAACTAGCTCAAAGTAGTGCACTCATGCTCCTGAGCATAACTAGGTATGCTTTTCAACAAAGGATACCAAGAAAACAACAAAAAAAAATGTAATACAAGTTGTTTAAAATTGTATGCTCTATCGGAATCATGAAAGTTTCATTTTGACTTCACTTTTCCTTTTTGTGAAATGCTAGGATTTACCAGTGGAACAAATAAAGGGGCCTTTCAGTCATAAAAACAGAATTTATGTTTACCTGATAAATTTCTTTCTCCTACGGTGTATCCGGTCCACGGCTTCATCCTTACTTGTGGGATATTCTCAATCCCTACAGGAAGTGGCAAAAGAGAGCACACAGCAAAGCTGTCCATATAGCTCCCCTCAGGCTCCGCCCCCCCCCCCCCAGTCATTCGACCGACGGTTAGGAGAAAAAGGAGAACCATAGGGTGCAGTGGTGACTGTAGTTTATAAAAATAAATTTAAACCTGACTAAAATGCCAGGGTGGGCCGTGGACCGGATACACCGTAGGAGAAAGAAATTTATCAGGTAAACATAAATTCTGTTTTCTCCTACATTGGTGTATCCGGTCCACGGCTTCATCCTTACTTGTGGGAACCAATACCAAAGCTTTAGGACACGGATGAAGGGAGGGAACAAGTCAGGTAACCTAAACAGAAGGCACCACTGCTTGCAAAACCTTTCTCCCAAAAATAGCCTCCGAAGAAGCAAAAGTATCGAATTTGTAAAATTTGGCAAATGTATGCAGTGAAGACCAAGTCGCTGCCTTACGGATCTGTTCAACAGAAGCCTCATTCTTGAAAGCCCAAGTGGAAGCCACAGCTCTAGTAGAGTGAGCTGTAATTCGTTCAGGAGGCTGCCTTCCAGCAGTCTCATAAGCCAACCGGATGATGCTTTTCAGCCAGAAAGACAGAGAGGTCGCAGTCGCCTTTTGACCTCTCCTCTTACCAGAATAGACGACAAACAAGGACGAAGTTTGTCTGAAATCTTTAGTTGCTTTTAGGTAAAACTTCAAAGCACGAACCACATCGAGATTGTGTAACAGACGTTCCTTGTTAGAAGCTGGGTTAGGACACAGAGAAGGAATAACCATTTCCTGGTTAATATTCTTATTGGAAACCACTTTTGGAAGAAAACCAGGTTTGGTACGTAAAACGACCTTATCTGTATGAAACACCAGATAGGGTGAATTACACTGCAAAGCAGACAATTCAGAAACTCTTCTAGCGGAAGAGATAGCAACCAAAAACAAAACTTTCCAAGATAGTAACTTAATATCTATGGAATGTAGAGGTTCAAACGGAACCCCCTGAAGAACTGAAAGAACAGGTCTGTAGACAGGCTTGATTCTGACTAAAGCCTGCACAAACTCCTGAACATCTGGCATTGCTGACAGACGTTTGTGTAACAAAACAGACAGAGCTGATATCTGTCCTTTTAAGGAACTAGCTGACAAACCTTTCTCCAATCCTTCTTGGAGAAAAGCTAAAATCCTTGGAATCCTAATCTTACTCCATGAGTAACCCTTGGATTCGCACCAACAAAGATATTTCCGCCATATCTTATGGTAAATTTTCCTAGTGACAGGCTTTCTAGCCTGAATCAGAGTATCTATAACTGAATCCGAAAACCCACGCTTAGCTAGAATCAAGCGTTCATTCTCCAAGCAGTCAGTTGCAGAGAGACTAGGTTTGGATGTACGAATGGACCTTGAATTAGAAGGTCCTGCCTCAAAGGTAGCTTCCATGGTGGAACCGATGACATATTCACCAGGTCTGCATACCAGGTCCTGCGTGGCCACGCATGAGCTATCAGAATTACCGAAGCCTTCTCCTGTTTGATCATGGCTACTAGCCGTGGGAGAAGAGGAAACGGTGGAAAGACATAAGCTAGATTGAACGACCAGTGTCGCCTTGGGATCCCTGGACCTGGACCCGTAACATGCAACTTTTGAGTTCTGACGTGACGCCATCAGATCCAGATCCGGAATGCCCCATAGTTGAGTTAACTGGGCAAAAACCTCCGGGTGAAGTTCCCACTCCCCCGGATGGAAAGTCTGACGACTCAGATAATCCGCTTCCCAGTTGTCCACTCCTGGGATGTGAATTGCTGATAGATGGCAGGAGCGATGCTCTGCCCATTTGATGATCTTGGATACCTCTCTCATCGCCAGGGAACTCTTCGTTCCCCCCTGATGATTGATGTACGCTACAGTCGTCATGTTGTCCGACTGAAATCTGATGAATCTGGCCTCCGCTAGTTGAGGCCATGCCTGGAGCGCATTGAATATCGCTCTCAATTCCAATATGTTTATCGGGAGAAGAGATTCTTACCGAGACCATAGACCCTGAGCCTTCAGGGACTCCCAGACCACGCCCCAGCCCAAAAGACTGGCGTCGGTCGTGACGATGATCCACTCCGGTCTGCGGAAACTCATTCCCTGAGACAGGTGATCTAGAGACAGCCACCAGAGGAGTGAGTCTCTGGTTTTCTGGTCCATTTGAATCTGGGGAGACAAGTCTGCATAATCCCCATTCCACTGTTTGAGAATGCACAGTTGCAATGGTCTTAAATGAATTCGAGCAAAAGGATCCACGTCCATTGACGCAACCATTAGTCCTATTACCTCCATGCACTGAGCTATGGAGGGCTGAGGAATGGATTGAAGAACTCGACAAGCGTTCAGAAGCTTTAACTTCCTGACCTCTGTCAGAAAGATCTTCATTTCTACGGAGTCTATTATTGTTCCCAGAAAGGGAACCCTTGTGGACGGGGACAGGGAACTTTTTTCTATGTTCACCTTCTGCAATGCCCCTCGGCCTTAGCACCGCTAGAAGGGACCCTAGCACCTTTGTGAAAATTCTGGGAGCAGTGGCTAAACCGAACGGAAGAGCCACAAACTGGTAATGTTTGTCCAGAAAGGCGAACCTCAGGAACTGATGGTGATCTTTGTGGATAGGAATACGCAGGTACGCATCCTTTAAGTCCACGGTAGTCATGTATTGACCCTCCTGGATCGTTGGTAAAATTGCTTTGGGAAGGGACGACGCTTGTATTAGAATGTCGTCTAGGTAAGGTGCTAATCCGAATGGTTTCCATTTTGAATGATGGAACTCTGAGGAATTTGTTTAGAATTTTTAAGTCCAGAATTGGCATAAAAGTTCCTTCTTTTTTGGGAACTACAAATAGGTTTGAGTAAAAACCCAGTCCTTGTTCCGCTGTTGGAACTGGGTGTATCGCTCCCATCTTTAATAGGTCTAATATGCAACGTAAGAATGCCTGTCTCTTTATCTGGTCTAAAGATAAGCGAGACATGTGGAACCTTCCCCTTGGAGGAAGGTCCTTGAACTCTAGAAGATACCCCTGAGAAACAATTTCTAGTGCCCAGGGGTCCGGAACATCTCTTGCCCAAGCCTGAGCAAAGAGAGAAAGTCTGCCCCCTACTAGATCCGGTCCTGGATCGGGGGCTACCCCTTCATGCTGTCCTGGTAGCAGCAGCAGGCTTCTTGGCCTGTTAGCCCTTGTTCCAGCCTTGCAATGATTTCCATGCTGGTTTGGGCTGGAATGCGTTACCCTCTTGCCTAGTGGCTGTAGAGGTGGAAGTCGGTCCGTTCCTGAAATTGCGAAAGGAACGAAAATTAGACTTATTTTTAGCCTTGAAAGGTCTATCCTGTGGAAGGGCATGGCCCTTTCCCCCAGTGATATATGAAATAATTTCCTTCAACTCTGGCCCAAATAGGGTCTTACCCTTGAAAGGAATATTAAGTAATTTTGTTTTGGACGACACATCAGCCGACCGAGACTTTAACCAAAGCGCTCTGAGCGCCACAATTGCAAAACCAGAATTTTTCGCTGCTAATTTAGCTAACTGGAAAGCGGCGTCTGTAATGAAAGAATTAGCCAACTTCAGGGCGTGAATTCTGTCCATGACTTCATCATAAGAAGTCTCCTTTTGGAGCGAGTTTTCTAGTTCCTCAAACCAAAAAGCCGCTGCAGTGGTTACAGGAATAATGCAAGAAATTGGTTGAAGAAGAAAACCCTGTTGAACAAAGATTTTCTTAAGTAAACCTTCTAATTTTTTATCCATAGGATCTTTGAAAGCGCAACTGTCTTCTATTGGTATAGTCGTGCGCTTAGCTAGCGTTGAAACTGCCCCCTTTACCTTAGGGACCGTCTGCCATGCATCCCTTCTAGGGTCAACAATTGGGAAAATTTTCTTAAATATAGGAGGGGGAACAAAGGGTACACCTGGCTTCTCCCACTCCTTAGTCACGATATCCGCCACCCTCTTAGGTATCGGAAATGCATCAGTGTGTACTGGGACCTCTAAGAATTTGTCCATTTTACACAATTTTTCAGGGATCACCAAAGGATCACAATCATCAAGTGTAGCTAGGACCTCCTTAAGTAGGGCGCGGAGGTGTTCTAGCTTAAATTTAAATGCTATGGCATCAGGCTCTGCCTGCTGAGAAACTTTCCCTGTGTCAGAAATTTCTCCCTCAGACAGGCCCTCCCTCGCCGCCAAGTCAGATTGATGTGAGGGCACTACAGATAAATTATCCTCTGCCTCAGCTTGCTCATTTTCTGTGTTTAAAACTGAGCAATCACGCTTCCTAGGAAAAGCTGGCAGTTTGGATAAAAATGCTGAGAGAGAATTATCCATTACTGCCGCTAACTGTTGCATAGTAATCGCAATTGGTGCGTTAGATGTACTGGGCATTGCTTGCGCGGACATAGCTGGTGTTGACACAGAAGGGGAGGATAGCGAGCTATCTTCACACCCTTCAGCTAAAGAATCATCTTGGGCTATATCTTTAAGTGTAATTGTACGGTCCATAAGCTATTTGGACGCTATAGCACATTTCACACATAAATTTAATGGGGGAACCACCTTGGCCTTTGAACATAGAGAACATAGGCTATCTGAAGGTTCAGACATGTTTAACAGACTTAAAAGTAACTTCAATGCAATAAAATTTATTTTTTGACAAAAATGTTACTCTCTCTTTAAATAATAAAAGTGCACACTTTATTACTGAAACATCAAAAAACCATCAAAAACACATCCGATTTTTATGAAATTTTCACCACAGTGTCATAATGCTTTGAAAAGGTTGCACACAAATTTTCAGACCAATTAACCCCTTAATGCCCAAACCGGAGCTAATAACAGCAGTTAACCGGTTAACACACTACAGTACTCTGCCACAGCTTGCCCTATGGCTTTTACCTTCCTTAGGGTTATTTTGGTAAGAATATAAGCCTCCCCCTGGAGCCCTTCCTGATGCCTCCGGACTCCCCACGTGAAGCTGCATAAACTGGCTAGTCAAAACAAGTGCACAATTGAGGCCCGAAAAACATAATTTATGCTTACCTGATAAATTCCTTTCTTCTGTAGTGTGATCAGTCCACGGGTCATCATTACTTCTGGGATATTACTCCTCCCCAACAGGAAGTGCAAGAGGATTCACCCAGCAGAGCTGCACATAGCTCCTCCCCTCTACGTCACTCCCAGTCATTCGACCAAGGACCAACGATAAAGGAAAAGCCAAGGGTGAAGTGGTGACTGGAGTATAAATCAAAAAATATTTACCTGCCTTAAAAACAGGGCGGGCCGTGGACTGATCACACTACAGAAGAAAGGAATTTATCAGGTAAGCATAAATTATGTTTTCTTCTGTTAAGTGTGATCAGTCCACGGGTCATCATTACTTCTGGGATACCAATACCAAAGCAAAAGTACACGGATGACGGGAGGGATAGGCAGGCTCTTTATACAGAAGGAGCCACTGCCTGAAGAACCTTTCTCCCAAAAATAGCCTCCGATGAAGCAAAAGTGTCAAATTTGTAAAATTTGGAAAAAGTATGAAGCGAAGACCAAGTTGCAGCCTTGCAAATCTGTTCAACAGAGGCCTCATTCTTGAAGGCCCAAGTGGAAGCCACAGCTCTAGTAGAATGAGCTGTAATTCTTTCAGGAGGCTGCTGTCCAGCAGTCTCATAAGCTAAACGAATTATGCTACGAAGCCAAAAAGAAAGAGGTAGCGGAAGCTTTTTGACCTCTCCTCTGCCCAGAGTAAATGACAAACAGAGAAGACGTTTGTCGAAATTCCTTAGTTGCCTGTAAGTAAAATTTTAGAGCACGGACTACATCCAGGTTGTGCAGTAGACGTTCCTTCTTTGAAGAAGGATTTGGGCATAAGGAAGGAACAACAATCTCTTGATTGATATTCCTGTTAGTAACTACCTTAGGTAAGAACCCAGGTTTAGTACGCAGGACTACCTTATCCGAATGAAAAATCAAATAAGGAGAATCACAATGTAAGGCTGATAATTCAGAGACTCTTCGAGCCGAGGAAATAGCCATTAAAAATAGAACTTTCCAAGATAACAACTTTATATCAATGGAATGAAGGGGT
This sequence comes from Bombina bombina, assembly GCF_027579735.1. Taxonomy (NCBI): domain Eukaryota; kingdom Metazoa; phylum Chordata; class Amphibia; order Anura; family Bombinatoridae; genus Bombina; species Bombina bombina. The sequence goes on along the minus strand of NC_069503.1, from coordinate 501,190,771 downwards.
TCAAACGGAACGCCCTGTAAAACATTAAGAACAAGGTTTAAACTCCATGGTGGAGCAACAGTTTTAAACACAGGCTTAATTCTGGCCAAAGCCTGACAAAAAGCCTGGACGTCAGGAACTTCTGACAGACGTTTGTGTAACAGAATGGACAGAGCTGAGATCTGTCCCTTTAATGAACTAGCAGATAAACCCTTTTCTAAACCTTCTTGTAGAAAAGACAATATCCTAGGAATCCTAACCTTACTCCAAGAGTAACCTTTGGATTCACACCAATATAGGTATTTACGCCATATCTTATGGTAAATCTTTCTGGTAACAGGTTTCCTAGCCTGTATTAAGGTATCAATAACTGACTCAGAAAATCCACGTCTTGATAAAATCAAGCGTTCAATTTCCAAGCAGTCAGCTTCAGAGAAGTTAGATTTTGATGTTTGAAGGGACCCTGTATCAGAAGGTCCTGTTTCAGAGGTAGAGACCAAGGTGGACAGGATGACATGTCCACCAGGTCTGCATACCAAGTCCTGCGTGGCCACGCAGGTGCTATTAGAATCACTGATGCTCTCTCTTGTTTGATTCTGGCAATCAATCGAGGAAGCAACGGGAAGGGTGGAAACACGTAAGCCATCCTGAAGTCCCAAGGTGCTGTCAGAGCATCTATCAGAACAGCTCCCGGATCCCTGGATCTGGACCCGTAACGAGGAAGCTTGGCGTTCTGTCGAGACGCCATGAGATCTATCTCTGGTTTGCCCCAACGTCGAAGTATTTGGGCAAAGACCTCCGGATGAAGTTCCCACTCCCCCGGATGAAAAGTCTGACGACTTAAGAAATCCGCCTCCCAGTTCTCCACTCCCGGGATGTGGATTGCTGACAGGTGGCAAGAGTGAGACTCTGCCCAGCAAATTATCTTTGATACTTCCATCATAGCTAGGGAGCTTCTTGTCCCTCCCTGATGGTTGATGTAAGCTACAGTCGTGATGTTGTCCGACTGAAACCTGATGAACCCCCGAGTTGTCAACTGGGGCCAAGCCAGGAGGGCATTGAGAACTGCTCTCAATTCCAGAATGTTTATTGGCAGGAGACTCTCCTCCTGACTCCATTGTCCCTGAGCCTTCAGAGAATTCCAGACGGCACCCCAACCTAGAAGGCTGGCGCCTGTTGTTACAATTGTCCAGTCTGGTCTGCTGAATGGCATCCCCCTGGACAGATGTGGCCGAGAAAGCCACCATAGAAGAGAATTTCTGGTCTCTTGATCCAGATTCAGAGAAGGGGATAAGTCTGAGTAATCCCCATTCCACTGACTTAGCATGCACAGTTGCAGTGGTCTGAGGTGTAAGCGTGCAAAGGGTACTATGTCCATTGCCGCTACCATTAAGCCGATTACCTCCATGCATTGAGCCACTGACGGGTGTTGAATGGAATGAAGGGTGCGGCAAGCACTTTGAAGTCTTGTTAGCCTGTCCTCTGTCAGGTAAATCTTCATTTCTACAGAATCTATAAGAGTCCCCAGGAAGGGAACTCTTGTGAGTGGAACAAGTGAACTTTTCTTTTCGTTCACCTTCCATCCATGTGACCTTAGAAATGCCAGCACTAACTCTGTATGAGACTTGGCAGTTTGAAAGCTTGAAGCTTGTATCAGAATGTCGTCTAGGTATGGAGCTACCGAGATTCCCCGCGGTCTTAGTACCGCCAGAAGAGCACCCAGAACCTTTGTGAAGATTCTTGGAGCTGTAGCCAATCCGAATGGAAGAGCCACAAACTGGTAATGCCTGTCTAGGAAGGCAAACCTTAGGTACCGATAATGATCTTTGTGAATCGGTATGTGAAGGTAAGCATCTTTTAAATCTACAGTGGTCATGTATTGACCCTCTTGGATCATAGGTAAAATTGTCCGAATAGTCTCCATCTTGAACGATGGAACTCTTAGGAATTTGTTTAGGATCTTTAAGTCCAGGATTGGTCTGAAAGTTCCCTCTTTTTTGGGAACCACAAACAGATTTGAGTAAAACCCCTGTCCCTGTTCCGATCGTGGAACTGGATGGATTACTCCCATTAACAAGAGCTCTTGTACGCAGCGTAGAAACGCCTCTTTCTTTGTCTGGATTGTTGACAATCTTGACAGATGAAATCTCTCTCTTGGAGGAGAGTATTTGAAGTCCAGAAGGTATCCCTGAGATATTATCTCTAGCGCCCAGGGATCCTGAACATCTCTTGCCCAAGCCTGGGCGAAGAGAGAAAGTCTGCCCCCCACTAGATCCGATCCCGGATCGGGGGCCCTCAATTCATGCTGTTTTAGGGGCAGCAGCAGGTTTCCTAGTCTGCTTGCCCTTGTTCCAGGACTGGTTAGGTTTCCAGCCTTGTCTGTAGCGAGCAACAGCTCCTTCCTGTTTTGGTGCAGAGGAAGTTGATGCTGCTCCTGCTTTGAAATTACGAAAGGAACGAAAATTAGACTGTCTAGTCTTGGCTTTGGCCTGAGGCAGGGCATGGCCTTTACCTCCTGTAATGTCAGCGATAATCTCTTTCAACCCGGGCCCGAATAAGGTCTGCCCTTTGAAAGGTATATTAAGCAATTTAGACTTAGAAGTAACATCAGCTGACCAGGATTTTAGCCACAGCGCCCTGCGTGCCTGAATGGCGAATCCTGAATTTTTCGCCCTAAGTTTAGTAAGATGTACTACGGCCTCCGAAATGAATGAATTAGCTAGTTTAAGGACTCTAAGCCTGTCCGTAATGTCGTCCAGAGTAGCTGAACCAATGTTCTCTTCCAGAGACTCAATCCAGAATGCCGCTGCAGCCGTGATCGGCGCAATGCATGCAAAGGGTTGCAATATAAAACCTTGTTGAACAAACATTTTCTTAAGGTAACCCTCTAACTTTTTATCCATTGGATCTGAAAAAGCACAGCTATCCTCCACCGGGATAGTGGTACGCTTAGCTAAGGTAGAAACTGCTCCCTCCACCTTAGGGACCGTTTGCCATAAGTCCCTTGTGGTGGCGTCTATTGGAAACATTTTTCTAAATATCGGAGGGGGTGAGAACGGCACACCGGGTCTATCCCACTCCTTAGTAACAATTTCAGTAAGTCTCTTAGGTATAGGAAAAACCTCAGTACTCGTCGGTACCGCAAAATATTTATCCAACCTACACATTTTCTCTGGTATTGCAACTGTGTTACAATCATTCAGAGCCGCTAACACCTCCCCTAGTAATACACGGAGGTTTTCCAGTTTAAATTTAAAATTTGAAATATCTGAATCCAGTCTGTTTGGATCAGAACCGTCACCCACAGAATGAAGTTCTCCGTCCTCATGTTCTGCCACCTGTGACGCAGTGTCTGACATGGCCCTAATATTATCAGCGCACTCTGTTCTCACCCCAGAGTGATCACGCTTACCTCTTAGTTCTGGTAATTTAGCCAAAACCTCAGTCATAACAGTAGCCATATCCTGTAATGTGATTTGTAATGGCCGCCCAGATGTACTCGGCGCTACAATATCACGCACCTCCCTCTGAGCGGGAGATGTAGGTACTGACACGTGAGGCGAGTTAGTCGGCATAACTCTCCCCTCGTTGTTTGGTGAAATTTGTTCAATTTGTACAGATTGACTTTTATTTAAAGTAGCATCAATACAGTTAGTACATAAATTTCTATTGGGCTCCACTTTGGCATTGCAACAAATGACACAGGTATCATCCTCTGAATCAGACATGTTTAACACACTAGCAAATAAACTTGCAACTTGGAAATACAATTCAATTAGAATAATATTAAAATGTACTGTGCCTTTAAGAAGCACAGAAGATCTATGACAGTTGAAAATTAATAAATTGAAACAGTTATAGCCTCAATCCTTGTAAACAACACAACTTTAGCAAAGGTTTAATCCCATTAGCAAAGATAACAAATTCTGAAAGCAGGAAACAAATTACAGAATAAACGTTTTTTATCTCAGTCAAACTATAATTCTCACAGCTCTGCTGAGAGAAATTACCTCCCTCAAAATAAGTTTTGAAGACCCCTGAGCTCTATAGAGATGAACCGGATCATGCAGGGAATACAATGAGTTGCTGACTGAAATATTTGATGCATAGAAAAAGCGCCAAAAAACGGCCCCTCCCCCTCACACACAGCAGTGAGGGAGAACAGAAACTGTCAGAAAAAAAGATTAAGCAACTGCCAAGTGGAAAAATAGTGCCCAAACATTTATTCACACAGTACCTCAGCAAATGAAAACGATTTTACATTCCAGCAAAAACGTTAAACATAATCTCTAGTTATTAAACAGCTTTATGTATTTCTTACAGTGTAATTCTAGTGAAGTACCATTCCCCAGAATACTGAAGTGTAAAGTATACATACATGACATTATATCGGTATGGCAGGATTTTCTCATCAATTCCATTGTCAGAAAATAAAAACTGCTACATACCTCTATGCAGATTCATCTGCCCGCTGTCCCCTGATCTGAAGTTTACCTCACTCCTCAGATGGCCGAGAACAGCAATATGATCTTAACTACTCCGGCTAAAATCATAGCAAAAACTCTGGTAGATTCTTCTTCAAACTCTGCCAGAGAGGTAATAACACACTCCGGTGCTATTTTAAAATAACAAACTTTTGATTGAAGATATAAAAACTAAGTATAATCACCATAGTCCTCTCACACATCCTATCTAGTCGTTGGGTGCAAGAGAATGACTGGGAGTGACGTAGAGGGGAGGAGCTATGTGCAGCTCTGCTGGGTGAATCTTCTTGCACTTCCTGTTGGGGAGGAGTAATATCCCAGAAGTAATGATGACCCGTGGACTGATCACACTTAACAGAAGAAATGAGGCTTCCTTCCTCTGCATACCAGAGAGGAGGGGCCTTTCTGACTAGATTAGGTGTCCAACTAAGTGCCAGGCGCAAATTAATCCCCAAAAGTGTTTTAAGTTGATAAAAAAAAAACACCTATTTAAGTTGAAAACTTGCTAAAAAGCAATCGATTAGCCCACAATAGTGTCAACCAGCATAAGCCCTTAAAATAAGCCATCCTTTTATTGCTGAATCTAATAACAATGGCTTACCTATCCCAGAGGGAATTTCTGACAGTCTTCTAGCATTACTGGGTCTTGTTAGAAAAATGACTGATCATACCTGAAGCAGTTAAGCCTGCAAACTGTTCCCCCCAACTGATGTTATCTGGTTTCAACAGTCCTGCGTGGGAATAGCAATGGATTTTAGTTACTGGTGCTAAAATCATAGTCCTCTTAGCAGAAATCTTCTTCACTTTCTGCTGCAGAGTAAATAGTACAAGCCGGCACTATTTTAAAATAAACTCTTGATAGAAGAAATAAAAAACTACAACTAACACCACATACTCTTTACCACCCCCAGGGAGATGCTACTAGTTAGAGCGGCAAAGAGAATGACTGGGGGGGCGGAGCCTGAGAGGAGCTATATGGACAGCTTTGCTGTGTTCTCTCTTTGCCACTTCCTGTAGGGATTGAGAATATCCCACAAGTAAGGATGAAGCCGTGGACCGGATACACCAATGTAGGAAAAATATAAAATACTTAATGCTGAAAGTTCCTTTATTTGTCTGAGGCGTTCCCCGCACTGAGCTTCTCAGGCAGCCCACAGCAGAATGCTATTTTTCAGTGAGGTAACGTTTCCACTTCTTAGTCAATAGCCATGCGGGCCAGCTGGCATTATGCCCGATAGCTTGCACGCTATTGTATAAGATCACCTAAGTGATAAAATAGCATTCTGCCGTGGGCCACGGCGAACGCTACAGACAAATAAAGGAACTTTCAGCATGAAGTATTTTATACTTCATGACTGAAAGTCCCCTTTATTTGTTGCACTGGTAAATCCTAGTGTTTCACAATCTTTAAGTTTTGATTACTGACAGTGAACACACAACCTCAATTATGAGATAAAATGTATTACTATTTAAAGTGTTGAAATAAAATGAATATTTTGAATAACAATAGAACAAAAATGATAAATATGAACATAGTGAAATTTAAATTTGATGTCTTACCAGTTGCTATTATCCACCGCGTCGCCAAATCCTGGTGTGTCTACTATTGTTAGAAGTAACTGTACTCCTCCCTCTTTGATTAAAACTTTTGACTGTTCAACCTTAAAGAAAATAAAAAATGTATAGAAGCGATTTAAAGGACCACTCAATGCAGTAGGATTGCATAACTAACAAATAATAAAAAGACAATGCAATAACTACTTTGAATTTTAAAATAAGCAGTAGATTTTGTTCTGACAACATTATTTTTTATCCCATTTTCTAGCCCCATGTATCATGTGACAGACATCAGCCAATCACAGACTAGTATACGTATACCCTGCTCAGTAGGATCTTGTCCACCAGAAAGTGGGTATAAAGAGAGACTGTGCAAAATTTGACAAGGAAAGTAAATTGCAAAGTGTCTTAAAACTGCATGCTCTATCTCAGCGGTCGCCAATCAGTGGTCCGTGGACCATTGGTGGTCCATGAGAAGATGCTGGTGGTCCGTGACACCATCAAGCAGGAATTATTCTCCTCTGATCAGCCATATCCCACCAGTATTATAGTAATTGCCAGTAAAATCAGTCGTGGTTAGCTCACATCCATATTGAGAGCTTTCTGATATAAACTTAATTTATTACTCCAATGTCTGTCCATGATCATAAGTAGGTTTGAATAATTCCTAACTGGGGAGGTAACTTGGAAGTCTTGCGGTCCTTTTAAACATAATTCTCCCCCCCCACACACACACACACACATTCTCCCTCTCTGTTTCCAGCTCAAAGGTTTGCACCCACCTTTCATCTGTCATTTGGAAGTATTCTCTCAGTTCTGTCATTCACTCAATTCCCAAAAATAATTCTTAAAAATATGTAAATATATACATAATGTAAACTTCGCTAGGGTTATACTAGTTATGTACAATATAGTGTGTGTGTATATATATATATATATATATATATATATATATATATATATATATATATATATATATATATATATATATATATACACACACATAATAGAGGTTTGTACCTTTTTTTAAAAAATCCGTGGGATTTTTTAGTGATCCGCGGGATTCAAAATTGTGAGTTTAGTGGTCCCCGAGGTCCGAAAGATTGGGGACCTCTGCTCTATCTGAATCATAAAAGCTTATTTTAACTTGAGTGTCCCTTAAATATAAATAATTTTGCCTTTTATCCTTCATTAGCCATTTAAAAAACAAATTAGACCTTGATATTTGCAGAATACTACACTGTATATAGTATTTGTTTGCAGGATGCAAATAATTAAAATGACTAGGGATGTAGACTAGGGAGCATAAACTGTGCTAAACATATTAATGGTGAGTTGAAAACGTGCCCAGCTAAAAGCACAGGGCAATTAGAGAAGCTGGAATAATAAAGTTTGAAATAACAGCTCACTGAGAGGACATAAAGGGTTTATTTGTGGTTAAATGTACATAAATAGATAACATTGTAAAGCCAGTCTATAAAGGGACAAAACAGAGCTTGATCTAAAATCAGCCCTCGTGCATCAGTGAACTACTAGGAGTTAGCTGAACACATCTAATGAGCCAATTGCAAGAGGCATATTTGCATAGCCACCGATCAACAGTTAGCTCCAAAGAGTGCACTGCAGCGCCCTTGGCATACTTTTCAACAAAGGATATCACGAGAACAGAGTAAAAGTGATAATAGAAGTAAACTGAAAAGTCTCTTAAAACTGCATGAATCACAATAGTTTGTGGGTGGACTAAATGTATAGATGTTTCCAGGACTCTGAGTCTGT
>NC_069503.1:501097091-501182875 GCF_027579735.1 Bombina bombina | reverse complement strand
TACCTCCCTCCAAAGAAGTTTGAAGACCCCTGTAGATTTGTCAGAGATGAACCGGATCATGCAGGAAATATAAGAGTAGCTGACTGGAAATTTTTGATGCGTAGCAAAGAGCGCCAAAAACGGCCCCTCCCTCTCATACACAGCAGTGAAGAGAAACGAAACTGTCACAATTAAAAGCAAACAACTGCCAAGTGGAAAATAATGCCCAAATATTTATTCACTCAGTACCTCAGCAATGTAAACGATTCTACATTCCAGCAAAAACGTTTAACATGATAAATACTTATTAAAAGGATTAGTGACCTTTAACAGAGTAGTTCCGGTGAAATACCATCCCCAGAATACTGAAGTGTATACATACATGTCATTATAACGGTATGGCAGGATTTTCTCATCAATTCCATTCAGAAAATAAAAACTGCTACATACCTCAATGCAGATTCATCTGCCCGCTGTCCCCTGATCTGAAGCTTTTACCTCCCTCAGATGGCCGAGAACAGCAATATGATCTTAACTACTCCGGTTAAAATCATAGTAAAAAACTCTGGTAGATTCTTCTTCAAACTCTGCCAGAGAAGTAATAACACGCTCCGGTGCTATTGTAAAATAACAAACTTTTGATTGAAGTCATAAAAACTAAGTATAATCACCATAGTCCTCTCACACATCCTATCTAGTCGTTGGGTGCAAGAGAATGACTGGGACTGACGTAGAGGGGAGGAGCTATATGCAGCTCTGCTGGGTGAATCCTCTTGCATTTCCTGTTGGGGAGGAGTTATATCCCAGAAGTAATGATGACCCGTGGACTGATCACACATAACAGAAGAAACAGAATTTATGTTTACCTGATAAATTACTTTCTCCAACGGTGTGTCCGGTCCACGGCGTCATCCTTACTTGTGGGATATTCTCTTCCCCAACAGGAAATGGCAAAGAGCCCAGCAAAGCTGGTCACATGATCCCTCCTAGGCTCCGCCTACCCCAGTCATTCGACCGACGTTAAGGAGGAATATTTGCATAGGAGAAACCATATGGTACCGTGGTGACTGTAGTTAAAGAAAAAAATTATCAGACCTGATTAAAAAAACCAGGGCGGGCCGTGGACCGGACACACCGTTGGACAAAGTAATTTATCAGGTAAACATAAATTCTGTTTTCTCCAACATCGGTGTGTCCGGTCCACGGCGTCATCCTTACTTGTGGGAACCAATACCAAAGCTTTAGGACACGGATGAAGGGAGGGAGCAAATCAGGTCACCTAAATGGAAGGCACCACGGCTTGCAAAACCTTTCTCCCAAAAATAGCCTCAGAAGAAGCAAAAGTATCAAACTTGTAAAATTTGGTAAAAGTGTGCAGTGAAGACCAAGTCGCTGCCCTACATATCTGATCAACAGAAGCCTCGTTCTTGAAGGCCCATGTGGAAGCCACAGCCCTAGTGGAATGAGCTGTGATTCTTTCGGGAGGCTGCCGTCCGGCAGTCTCGTAAGCCAATCTGATGATGCTTTTAATCCAAAAAGAGAGAGAGGTAGAAGTTGCTTTTTGACCTCTCCTTTTACCGGAATAAACAACAAACAAGGAAGATGTTTGTCTAAAATCCTTTGTAGCATCTAAATAGAATTTTAGAGCGCGAACAACATCCAAATTGTGCAACAAACGTTCCTTCTTTGAAACTGGTTTCGGACACAGAGAAGGTACGATAATCTCCTGGTTAATGTTTTTGTTAGAAACAACTTTTGGAAGAAAACCAGGTTTAGTACGTAAAACCACCTTATCTGCATGGAACACCAGATAAGGAGGAGAACACTGCAGAGCAGATAATTCTTAAACTCTTCTAGCAGAAGAAATTGCAACTAAAAAACTCTAAGCCATCTCCGTGGAGATGTTGCCTGTACAACGGCAAAGAGAATGACTGGGGTAGGCGGAGCCTAGGAGGGATCATGTGACCAGCTTTGCTGGGCTCTTTGCCATTTCCTGTTGGGGAAGAGAATATCCCACAAGTAAGGATGACGCCGTGGACCGGACACACCTATGTTGGAGAAATAATAATTATGGCAACTAGATTCAGGGCAACATTGTTGAATGTTCTTCAGCCAAACATCTTTGATAATTGTAATGAGCTACACAACAGATACATAAAGAGACATTTAAAGGGACATGAAAACCAACATTTTTCTTTCACGATTCAGACCGAGAATAAAATTTAAAAAAAAGTTTCCAATTTACTTCTATTATTAAATTTTGCTTCTTTCTCTCTTTGTTTGTTTGTTGAAGAGATATCTAGATGGGTAGCATGCACGTGTCTGAAGCACTACATGACAGGAAATAGTGTTGCCATCTAGTAATCTTGCTAATGTATAACATTGTTGCAAAACTGCTGCAATATAGTACTGCAGACACGTGCATACTCCTCATCTTACCTTCCTTTTATATTTTCAGCAAAAAAGTGCAACAAGAAAATTAAGAAAATGTAGACGTAAATTGGAAAGTTGTTTAAAATTGCATACTCTATCTCAATTTGTGAAATTAACATTCTGGGTTTAAACTCAAAATAGAATTCCTCATCAAATGATTCATAGTGTGTAAGATTATACAGACATTTAAAAAATCAGGGAATATTTGTCACTGTTTTTATACTGTAAGGCAGTGTTTTTCAACCAGTGTGCCGTGAGAGATCCTCAGGTGCCCCGCGGCAGATTGACAACAGTGTGACATTTTTTAAATTTTGCTTGTTTTTTATTCTGGGACGTTTTTTTATTTTGAGTGAGATGATGACTGAGGGTAACTGCGCAGCGGTAGTTCGCCTCCCCGACCCGTGTTCACACTAGGAAGGAACCCTCACCCACCACAACACGTGTCTAGTGCCGGCTCTACACGCAGCACCACGCAACACTTCAATCCCCCATGCATGCTGGCGCAGTTTTGCTCCTCCTCCAGAACAGTTCCAGCCAGGACACGTCACTCACGTTCCTTCTCAGCACAAGGAACATGACCGGAGGACTGGAGACTCGCTGGAGAGGAAGAGGGAGGAGCTAGTCAGCCGGTGCTGTGTGGACTTGGAGTGCGTGCAGAACTAGCGTGGGGGAAGGAGCAGCACTGGCTGTTACAGTCTGGCAGTGGCACAGAAAGAACGTCCGTGTGACGAAGTCAGAAGATAGAGAAGGTCTGAATCTGGGCAGTGAGGTTTCAGGAGTGTCAATGTGTAATAAGGTTAAAAAAAAAAATCCCCAAATTTACTGACTGCTACTGAAATGTACTGTACCAACATTATATCATGTTGTTTGTAATTTGTGTGCGCAGTGCAAGTTGACTGCAGGTCAAATCATATCCTGAAAAAAACATAACCAAGCACATCCATTATGATTCACTGTTTCAGGAGTGTAACGTTCAAAAAAAGTCCTCAAATTTACTGTTACCACCTTTATATCTTCTTTCTTGGTAATTTGGGTGTGCAAGTTGACTGCTGGTCAAATATCACTAAAAAAGCATAACCAAGCTGGCACCTCCATACTTTTACATAATTTTACTAGAGTTCAGGAGGGAAACGTTTTTAAGATACCAAGAGAAGAAATAGGTCAATAGAATTAAGTAAATTAGTTTATATATGTATTGTATCTGCTGTCTGAATTGTTTTGTTGTCATATATGTGTGTGTGCGCATGTATGTGTGTGCGCATGTGTGTATCTGTGTGTGTGCGCATGTGTGTATATGTGTGTGTGTATATATATATATATATATATATATATATATATATATATATATATATATATATACACATACATACATACACACAAAACACGGAAGGGAACTGCACTCTCATACCGGACCGGGTACACATCCCATGACCCTGCAACATGCTCAGCCCTGGGTGCCACTGGCACTCACAGGAAGCTGTGCTGTCCCCAGAGCCACAAACAGTTAACCCCAGACAGGTCTGGGTGCAAGAACCATAGGGAAAATTACAAAACAAATTAATACAACACACAGAGAAAACCCAGCACTCACTTACAAGCTCTCAGCTAAGATTTAAAAGAAAAAATGGAAAGGTTAGTCACCGCATCTGGCCAAATGGGACAAGCTCAGGTACCACGTCAAGGTCCTTTCCAATACCTGAGACCCTAAACAGCCACACAATGGTTCTTGCACCCAGACCTGTCTGGGGTTAACTGCTTGTGGCTCTGGGGACAGCACAGCTTCCTGTGAGTGCCAGTGGCACCCAGGGCTGAGCATGTTGCAGGGTCATGGGATGTGTACCCGGTCCGGTATGAGAGTGCAGTTCCCTTCCTTGTTTTGTATATGTCTAGGGTGGTTACATATTCCTGTGCACCCTTCCCTTGTTTTCAGTTTGTTTGGATTTGAAAGCTTGCATTGTGTGGCTGTTTAGGGTCTCAGGTATTGGAAAGGACCTTGACGTGGTACCTGAGCTTGTCCCATTTGGCCAGATGCGGTGACTAACCTTTCCATTTTTGCTCTTAAATCTTAGCTGAGAGCTTGTAAGTGAGTGCTGGGTTTTCTCTGTGTGTTGTATTAATTTGTTTTGTAATTTTCCCTATGGTTCTTGCACCCCGACCTGTCTGGGGTTAACTGCTTGTGGCTCTGGGGACAGCACAGCTTCCTGTGAGTGCCAGTGGCACCCAGGGGTGAGCATGTTGCAGGGTCATGGGATGTGTACCCGGTCCGGTATGAGAGTGCAGTTCCCTTCCGTGTTTTGTATATGTCTAGGGTGGTTACATATTCCTGTGCACCCTTCCCTTGTTTTCAGTTTGTTTGGATTTGATAGCTTGCATTGTGTGGCTGTTTAGGGTCTCAGGTATTGGAAAGGACCTTGACGTGGTACCTGAGCTTGTCCCATTTGGCCAGATGCGGTGACTAACCTTTCCATTTTTGCTTTTAAATCTTAGCTGAGAGCTTGTAAGTGAGTGCTGGGTTTTCTCTGTGTGTTATATATATATATATATATATATATATATATATGTGTGTGTGTGTGTGTGTGTGTGTATATATTATTATTATCGGTTATTTGTAGAGTGCCAACAGATTCCGCAACGCTATAAACAGAAGGTAGTACAACAAAACAATTAAAGGGATCAAATGGGTAGAGGGCCCTGCCAAGAGTTGCACTGTTGTAATCAGCTCTTAAGAAGGTGATCTACAAACAGCTGGACTTAAGGGGGTTCAGGGGATAGCAATGGAGGAGTGGAACTGGTATAAAGGAAGGTTAGCATAGGTTGTATGCATCCCTGAACAGTAGAGTCTTTAGGGAGCGCTTGAAGCTTTTAAAACTAGAAGAGAGTCTTGTGGAGCAAGGCAGAGAGTTCCACAAGATGGGAGCCAGCCTGGAGAAGTCCTGTAAACGGGAGTGTGATGAGGTGACAAGAGAGAAGGGGAGAGTAGGAGGTCATGAGCAGAGCGAAGGGGACGGGAGGTAGAGTATCTGGAGACAAGGTCTGAGATATAGGGGGAGCAGTGCAGTTGAGGGCTTTGTATGTCAGAGTGAGAATTTTGTGTTTGATCCTAGAGGCAAGAGGAAGCCAGTGAATGGATTGGCAAAGAGGTGCAGCAGATGAAGAGCGACGTGTAAGGAAGACGAGTCTGGCAGAGGCATTCATTATGCATGCATGCATGCATGCATATATATATATATATATATATATATATATATATATATATATATATATATATATATATATATATATATATATATATATATATAAAGGTTGAAAATCACTGCTGTAAGGTAACAATTGTTGTTCAATTAAAAAAAATTAAAAAAATAACATTGCAATGGATTGGCCAATGCAAACTTGTTTTTTTCTTCTTACAATTCATGAACATATTCGTGGGTTTCCATAAATGAATAAATTACAAGTGGAGTGCTAATTAAATGCACGCCAGCAAACGGGCAAATAAGCCTGTTTGCAGACGTGCGACAACCAGCCATTACAAGTGGCTAGTTATTGTTCCTGCACGCTCACTGTACCAATTAGTGTAACAAAAATTAACCAGAGGTAATTTTTACTTTCAATATTTAATTTTCATTGTTCTAATTTTAAATTTGAAACTAAAAAAAAATAGAAGCAAAGTTTAAATTATAATCACTCCAACAATGTTTATATACAATATTTAACTAATCGTAAAAAAAAATGTCTATTATGCAAATGAAAGAATACTAATTAAACATTGTAAAAATATTTTAGCATAAATGTTAGATTTTTCTTTGCACAAATGTTTTGTAGATCCATCTATATATTCCATCTGATAGTGTTTTGTAACAATGTATAGTTTTGCTTATATTTTAAGAACATTGTGCGGATTTTCAGACTCCTAACCAAGCCCCACAGTGTCAGATGTATACATGCGTTTACAGACTCCAACTGATCCCGTTTATGTTATCTGCCTATTCATATGCAGGGAAGGGGAAGTGTCTGCTCTTCTTATTTTCCCTCCCCTTTTCATTGGGTGTCCCAGCCTAACCACATCAATTGCTAAACTGAGAGCTTCTAAGTAAGTTTATAAAAAAGATTTTATACTGAATGTTTATATCAGTATCTGTGCATATTCATCTTTATAGTAGTGTCTATTAAGTGCAGTTACATAAAAATTGGTGTATACTGTCCCTTTACGTTAAAGCGGTTTATTTTGATTTTGGAACTTACAGGAAGTGAAAATCTGTGTTACAGGGCTGATTTCTCACTGGCAAATAATCAGAATTTCAATACACAAACACGTTCCCAGCAATCAGAATTTCCACTTCTCTATTGGTGGGCAAATACAAGCATAAAAGTAAACAACCCCCCACCTTCAGAACATTCATAAAAAAAAAAAAAAAAAAAACATTGTCCCACATTCCCTAGAGAAGCAAAAAAGAGACATTCTGCAACATCAGGTTTTCAAAATACTGCAAATTAAAGGGACATTATACACTCATTTTTTCTTAGCATAAATGTTTTGTAGATGATCTATTTATAAAGCCCATAGTTTTTTTTAAAAATAAATGTATAGATTTGCTAATTTTTAAATAACATTGCTCTGATTTTCAGACTCCTAACCAAGCCCCAAAATTTTATGAGAATACCGTCAGCTACCTACTCCAGCTTGCTCCTGTTTGTGTAAAGGGTCTTTTCATATGCAAAAGAAGGAGGAGGGGGGGGAGGGTCTTATTTCCCACTTGCAGTGGGCTTTCCAGCTACCTTTTCAACAGAGCCAAACTGACAACTTCTAAGTAAGTTTTTAGACAGTTTTATACTGGATTTTTATATCAGTATCTGTGCATCTTATTCTTTATAGTAGTGTCTATTACATGCAGTTATATGAAAATGAGTGTATACTGTCCCTTTAACTAAATCAGCTATTTGATTTGCACCGTTTTGAAAGCCTAGGTGAGAGAATTAGTTTTGGTCTCTCTCTAGGGAATGTGAGAAAAGCACTTTTTTAACACCACATACAACAGCAAGAGTTGTTTAAAATCCTACAGATGGCATTTAAAGGGACAATACTTTCCTTGCCGACTAACTAAAAAATAAACAAACTACATAATGGATATAACTTTGGAATCATCAGAAAGAAACTGCAAATCACTTTTTTTTTCTTCTTTTTTCTTAGTTAAACTTTTACATCTGCCTTACTATAAAGCTGGCTCTGCACAAAAGTAAAATCATCAATCTGCCTTACAGGGTTCTTTGAAGCAAAGAGCAGGATGCTGGGAAAGTTTTTAGTATGTAGATGCATATTATGACCTATAGTTTTTAGTGTATCCATACATGGGCAAATACATGCAGGGGAAAACATCTGGAAGTGATCCAAGAAAACAGAGCTTTAAACCAGTGTCGTTCACGGTTAAACGGCCAAATGTATCCCATCATCTGCTTTAGCCAGAAATCCCAAGAGCCTCATGGAAAACAAATTAGCTGGAGTCCTGGAATTTCAAACTTTTCTCAGAAGATCTACTCCAAATGGCTGCTTTCCCATGCACTCCCCTAAGAAATGTCAATTCTATATATTTTAACGATCTATTTGTGGTCCTAAGCACACGTCAATTAAAAGGAAGGAGGGGGTTCCCATAGAATCTACATTAGTAAAAAAAAAAACATATATGTTTGTGAACACAATGTGGAGTTATGCTCAAAATTAAGGACTTCAACACTCTGAGTGAGGTCTGAAAGACAGGAAATAAAGGGACGCTGTTCTGAAACATTTGCTGTCATCCATAAGAAAGAGCTCTATCTAGATATGTTTGCATGAAAAAAATATGAAGTAAAAGCTTTTTAAACTGAAGCTAACATAGCTATATCAGTGGTACACTTCATACTAATGCTCATTGGCTGATGCATTAATGTTCCAGTATTAAATACCAAGCTTGCGGGGGGGGCAATGCTACTGTCCACCAATAAAGTGATAACAGTTGCACTTAGCAGTTAGTGAGCATTAATAAAGTAGCAGCATTTGCTAGTTTAAATTAAACAGCATTTACATCAGTAACGTTAAATTTGCTGTAATATATTTTAATATATATATTTCCCCATAAAACAAACCTCTGCTATGTATTTTCATTATTTATTATTATACATGATTTTGCTGTAGATTCAACTGTGGGAATTAAATTGATGGTAGCTAGGACTTAGTAGTGCTATAAATAAAGAGGACTTTCAGTCATGAAGTATAAAAAAAACTTCATGC
This sequence comes from Bombina bombina, assembly GCF_027579735.1. Lineage (NCBI taxonomy): Eukaryota > Metazoa > Chordata > Amphibia > Anura > Bombinatoridae > Bombina > Bombina bombina. The sequence continues at coordinate 501,174,201 of NC_069503.1, read as the reverse complement.
TGAAAGTACCTTTATTTGCCCACGAGTTTATGCCAAGCTGAGCGCCCCTGGCCATTCATGGCAAAATGTTTTTTTTCTCAATAAGGTGACGTCTACCTCTTAGCCAATAGCGTGCTAGCCATATGGGATAATGCCGACTGGCTAGCACGGCTATTGGCTAAGAGGTGAAAATATCACCTCAATGAAAAAAAATTGTGTTTTGCCGTTGGCGGTGCTCAACTCGTAATAAACTCACGGGCAAATAAAGGTACTTTCTGCACAAAGGTTTTAATACTTCATGACTGAAAGACCCTTTATATATAGCACTGTTACAACCTAGCGTGATATTATGTAAGATTCTGAACTTACATCTGCTCAGAAAAAGAATATGGATTGCAGAATAATCCTTACAAACTGTTAGTTACTTTACATGTTTTAAAATCAGGTACGGAATCCAAGCAATATTTTAGAGGGACTTTAATTGATCACTTCTAATGTGTGTAACTTACTTTTAAATCTGTTACATTCTAACACTCCGTGCTACGGCCACCCACTCCAAAACTTTTTTTTTTTTTGTGAGCTAACAGTTTTAACCGTTCTCCAATCAGCAATCTAGCTGTACGTCACTCACACAACAGTCAAAACCGTTAGCTTACAGAGAGAGAAAAAAAAAGTTTTAAAGTGGGCCGCCGGAGTGCGGGATATTATAATGGTTAAAAAATAAGTTACAGCGCATCTTCATTAGAAGTGATCATATAAAGTCCATGTAAAATATCGCTTAGATTCAAGACCTGATATTAAAACATGTAAAGTTTACCATCACTTTAAAGGCTTTTTATTTTGACCAAAATATTTAGAAAGAAAAAGGTTAAGGATTTTTAATCACTGGAAAACATTTATTGTACAAAGTCTCTTTAATGAGAGTTTTTTCATTGTTCCTGTATATCTAAAGGAGGATAGTTATCTTTGCAAGAACACAATAAAAATGTAGATTAAAAAAATGTGTGTAATTGTTCCCTTTTATGCTACATTTATGTGTACTTTGTGGTCTCTTTGATAAAAAAAAAAGCAGCACAATAGAACACATCTACATGCTTTTCAATGCATATGACGTTGTCTTGGTTCTATTTGCCTCATTGCTTAAAGGGACAGTCAAGTCAAAATAAAACTTTCATGACTTTCAATTTTAAACAGCTTTCCAATTTACTTTTATCATCAAATTTGTGTTGTTCTCTTGGTATTCTTTGTTGAAAGCTAACCCTAGGTAGGCAGCCGCCTCTTTTCATAGCTGGACAGTGCTACTTCATGTATGCAAGTCTGTCAAAAGTACTAAAATAAGGGGACTGTCTACAGAGGCATAGATACAAGGAAATTAGAGAAGTAAAAAGTATATTAATATAACCATGTTGGTTGTGCAAAACTGGGGAATGGGTAATAAAGGGATTATCTTTTTTTAAACAAATTTTTTTGTGTGTAGACTGTACCTTTAAAAAGAGACATAAAGGGGGCGGAGCCAAGGCAGGCATAATGGAGAACGTGTGACTCGAGTGCAGTAAATAAGAAAAGTGGAGTAAAAGTTATCATAAGCTCCTAGAGTGAAGCTAAAATACCACCGGAGTGTCTGTACATCAAACTTTGACATTTTGTGATCACTCAGCTTTCTCCGTGCAAGAGCCGACGCCACGCTGCAGCTTCTGACACCTTACAAGCCGAGGAGAAGCCGAGGAGAATATAGATCAAAAGGCGGGCCTCCTAAAAAACATAATTTATGTAAGAACTTACCTGATAAATTCATTTCTTTCATATTAACAAGAGTCCATGAGCTAGTGACGTATGGGATATACATTCCTACCAGGAGGGGCAAAGTTTCCCAAACCTTAAAATGCCTATAAATACACCCCTCACCACACCCACAAATCAGTTTAACGAATAGCCAAGAAGTGGGGTGATAAGAAAAAAAGTGCGAAGCATATAAAATAAGGAATTGGAATAATTGTGCTTTATACAAAAAAATCATAACCACCACAAAAAAGGGTGGGCCTCATGGACTCTTGTTAATATGAAAGAAATGAATTTATCAGGTAAGTTCTTACATAAATTATGTTTTCTTTCATGTAATTAACAAGAGTCCATGAGCTAGTGACGTATGGGATAATGACTACCCAAGATGTGGATCTTTCCACACAAGAGTCACTAGAGAGGGAGGGATAAAATAAAGACAGCCAATTCCTGCTGAAAATAATCCACACCCAAAATAAAGTTTAACGAAAAACATAAGCAGAAGATTCAAACTGAAACCGCTGCCTGAAGAACTTTTCTACCAAAAACTGCTTCAGAAGAAGAAAATACATCAAAATGGTAGAATTTAGTAAAAGTATGCAAAGAGGACCAAGTTGCTGCTTTGCAGATCTGGTCAACCGAAGCTTCATTCCTAAACGCCCAGGAAGTAGATACTGACCTAGTAGAATGAGCTGTAATTCTCTGAGGCGGAACTTTACCCGACTCAACATAGGCAAGATGAATCAAAGATTTCAACCAAGATGCCAAAGAAATGGCAGAAGCTTTCTGGCCTTTCCTAGAACCGGAAAAGATAACAAATAGACTAGAAGTCTTACGGAAAGATTTCGTAGCTTCAACATAATATTTCAAAGCTCTAACAACATCCAAAGAATGCAATGATTTCTCCTTAGAATTCTTAGGATTAGGACATAATGAAGGAACCACAATTTCTCTACTAATGTTGTTGAAATTCACAACCTTAGGTAAAAATTCAAAAGAAGTTCGCAACACCGCCTTATCCTGATGAAAAATCAGAAAAGGAGACTCACACGAAAGAGCAGATAATTCAGAAACTCTTCTAGCAGAAGAGATGGCCAAAAGGAACAAAACTTTCCAAGAAAGTAATTTAATGTCCAATGAATGCATAGGTTCAAACGGAGGAGCTTGAAGAGCTCCCAGAACCAAATTCAAACTCCATGGAGGAGAAATTGACTTAATGACAGGTTTTATACGAACCAAAGCTTGTACAAAACAATGAATATCAGGAAGAATAGCAATCTTTCTGCGAAAAAGAACAGAAAGAGCGGAGATTTGTCCTTTCAAAGAACTCGCGGACAAACCCTTATCCAAACCATCCTGAAGAAACTGTAAAATTCTCGGTATTCTAAAAGAATGCCAAGAAAAAAGATGAGAAAGACACCAAGAAATATAAGTCTTCCAGACTCTATAATATATCTCTCGAGATACAGATTTACGAGCCTGTAACATAGTATTAATCACGGAGTCAGAGAAACCTCTATGACCAAGAATCAAGCGTTCAATCTCCATACCTTTAAATTTAAGGATTTCAGATCCGGATGGAAAAAAGGACCTTGTGACAGAAGGTCTGGTCTTAACGGAAGAGTCCATGGTTGGCAAGATGCCATCCGGACAAGATCCGCATACCAAAACCTGTGAGGCCATGCCGGAGCTATTAGCAGAACAAACGAGCATTCCCTCAGAATCTTGGAGATTACTCTTGGAAGAAGAACTAGAGGCGGAAAGATATAGGCAGGATGATACTTCCAAGGAAGTGATAATGCATCCACTGCCTCCGCCTGAGGATCCCGGGATCTGGACAGATACCTGGGAAGTTTCTTGTTTAGATGAGAGGCCATCAGATCTATTTCTGGGAGCCCCCACATTTGAACAATCTGAAGAAATACCTCTGGGTGAAGAGACCATTCGCCCGGATGCAACGTTTGGCGACTGAGATAATCCGCTTCCCAATTGTCTACACCTGGGATATGAACCGCAGAGATTAGACAGGAGCTGGATTCCGCCCAAACCAGAATTCGAGATACTTCTTTCATAGCCAGAGGACTGTGAGTCCCTCCTTGATGATTGATGTATGCCACAGTTGTGACATTGTCTGTCTGAAAACAAATGAACGATTCTCTCTTCAGAAGAGGCCAAAACTGAAGAGCTCTGAAAATTGCACGGAGTTCCAAGATATTGATCGGTAATCTCACCTCCTGAGATTCCCAAACTCCTTGTGCCGTCAGAGATCCCCACACAGCTCCCCAACCTGTGAGACTTGCATCTGTTGAAATTACAGTCCAGGTCGGAAGAACAAAAGAAGCCCCCTGAATTAAACGATGGTGATCTGTCCACCACGTTAGAGAGTGCCGAACAATCGGTTTTAAAGATATTAATTGATATATCTTTGTGTAATCCCTGCACCATTGGTTCAGCATACAGAGCTGAAGAGGTCGCATGTGAAAACGAGCAAAGGGGATCGCGTCCGATGCAGCAGTCATAAGACCTAGAATTTCCATGCATAAGGCTACCGAAGGGAATGATTGAGACTGAAGGTTTCGACAGGCTGTAATCAATTTTAGACGTCTCTTGTCTGTTAAAGACAAAGTCATGGACACTGAATCTATCTGGAAACCCAGAAAGGTTACCCTTGTTTGAGGAATCAAAGAACTTTTTGGTAAATTGATCCTCCAACCATGATCTTGAAGAAACAACACAAGTCGATTCGTATGAGACTCTGCTAAATGTAAAGACGGAGCAAGTACCAAGATATCGTCCAAATAAGGAAATACCACAATACCCTGTTCTCTGATTACAGACAGAAGGGCACCGAGAATCTTTGTGAAAATTCTTGGAGCTGTAGCAAGGCCAAACGGTAGAGCCACAAATTGGTAATGCTTGTCTAGAAAAGAGAATCTCAGGAACTGATAATGATCTGGATGAATCGGAATATGCAGATATGCATCCTGTAAATCTATTGTGGACATATAATTCCCTTGCTGAACAAAAGGCAATATAGTCCTTACAGTTACCATCTTGAACGTTGGTATCCTTACATAACGATTCAATAATTTTAGATCCAGAACTGGTCTGAAGGAATTCTCCTTCTTTGGTACAATGAAGAGATTTGAATAAAACCCCATCCCCTGTTCCGGAACTGGAACTGGCATAATTACTCCAGCCAACTCTAGATCTGAAACACAATTCAGAAATGCTTGAGCTTTCACTGGATTTACTGGGACATGGGAAAGAAAAAATCTCTTTGCAGGAGGTCTCATCTTGAAACCAATTCTGTACCCTTCTGAAACAATGTTCTGAATCCAAAGATTGTGAACAGAATTGATCCAAATTTCTTTGAAAAAACGTAACCTGCCCCCTACCAGCTGAACTGGAATGAGGGCCGTACCTTCATGTGAACTTAGAAGCAGGCTTTGCCTTTCTAGCAGGCTTGGATTTATTCCAGACTGGAGATGGTTTCCAAACTGAAACTGCTCCTGAGGACGAAGGATCAGGCTTTTGTTCTTTGTTGAAACGAAAGGAACGAAAACGATTCTTAGCCCTGTTTTTACCTTTAGACTTTTTATCCTGTGGTAAAAAAGTTCCTTTCCCACCAGTAACAGTTGAAATAATAGAATCCAACTGAGAACCAAATAATTTGTTTCCCTGGAAAGAAATGGAAAGTAGAGTTGATTTAGAAGCCATATCAGCATTCCAAGTCTTAAGCCATAAAGCTCTTCTGGCTAAGATAGCCAGAGACATAAATCTAACATCAACTCTAATAATATCAAAAATGGCATCACAGATAAAATTATTAGCATGCTGGAGAAGAATAATAATATCATGAGAATCACGATTTGTTACTTGTTGCGCTAGAGTTTCCAACCAAAAAGTTGAAGCTGCAGCAACATCAGCCAATGATATAGCAGGTCTAAGAAGATTACCTGAACATAGATAAGCTTTTCTTAGAAAAGATTCAATTTTTCTATCTAAAGGATCCTTAAACGATGTACCATCTGACGTAGGAATGGTAGTACGTTTAGCAAGGGTAGAAATAGCCCCATCAACTTTAGGGATTTTGTCCCAAAATTCTAACCTGTCAGTCGGAACAGGATATAATTGCTTAAAACGTTTAGAAGGAGTAAATGAATTACCCAATTTATCCCATTCCTTAGCAATTACTGCAGAAATAGCATTAGGAACAGGAAAGACTTCTGGAATAACCGCAGGAGCTTTAAAAACCTTATCCAAACGTATAGAATTAGTATCAAGAGGACTAGAATCCTCTATTTCTAAAGCAATTAGTACTTCTTTAAGTAAAGAGCGAATAAATTCCATCTTAAATAAATATGAAGATTTATCAGCATCAATCTCTGAGACAGAATCCTCTGAACCAGAAGAGTCCAAAGAATCAGAATGATGGTGTTCATTTAAAAATTCATCTGTAGAGAGAGAAGATTTAAAAGACTTTTTACGTTTACTAGAAGGAGAAATAACAGACAAAGCCTTCTTTATGGATTCAGAAACAAAATCTCTTATGTTATCAGGAACATTCTGCACCTTAGATGTTGAGGGAACTGCAACAGGCAATGGTACATCACTAAAGGAAATATTATCTGCTTTAACAAGTTTGTCATGACAATTATTACAAACAACAGCTGGAGGAATAGCTACCAAAAATTTACAGCAGATACACTTAGCTTTGGTAGATCCAGCAGGCAGAGGTTTTCCTGTAGTATCTTCTGGCTCAGATGCAACGTGAGACATCTTGCAATATGTAAGAGAAAAAACAACATATAAAGCAAAATAGATCAAATTCCTTATAAGACAGTTTCAGGAATGGGAAAAAAATGCCAAACATCAAGCTTCTAGCAACCAGAAGCAAATGAAAAATGAGACTGAAATAATGTGGAGACAAAAGCGACGCCCATATTTTTTGGCGCCAAATAAGACGCCCACATTATTTGGCGCCTAAATGCTTTTGGCGCCAAAAATGACGCCACATCCGGAACGCCGAAATTTTTGGCGCAAAATAACGTCAAAAAATGACGCAACTTCCGGCGACACGTATGACGCCGGAAACGGAAAAGAATTTTTGCGCCAAAAAAGTCCGCGCCAAAAATGACGCAATAAAATGAAGCTTTTTCAGCCCCCGCGAGCCTAACAGCCCACAGGGAAAAAAGTCAAATTTTTGAGGTAAGAAAAAATATGATAATTTAAAGCATAATCCCAAATATGAAACTGACTGTCTGGAAATAAGGAAAGTTGAACATTCTGAGTCAAGGCAAATAAATGTTTGAATACATATATTTAGAACTTTATAAATAAAGTGCCCAACCATAGCTTAGAGTGTCACAGAAAATAAGACTTACTTACCCCAGGACACTCATCTACATGTTTGTAGAAAGCCAAACCAGTACTGAAACGAGAATCAGTAGAGGAAATGGTAAATATAAGAGTATATCGTCGATCTGAAAAGGGAGGTAAGAGATGAATCTCTACGACTGATAACAGAGAACCTTATGAAATAGACCCCGTAGAAGGAGATCACTGCATTCAATAGGCAATACTCTCCTCACATCCCTCTGACATTCACTGCACGCTGAGAGGAAAACCGGGCTCCAACTTGCTGCGGAGCGCATATCAACGTAGAATCTAGCACAAACTTACTTCACCACCTCCCTTGGAGGCAAAGTTTGTAAAACTGATTTGTGGGTGTGGTGAGGGGTGTATTTATAGGCATTTTAAGGTTTGGGAAACTTTGCCCCTCCTGGTAGGAATGTATATCCCATACGTCACTAGCTCATGGACTCTTGTTAATTACATGAAAGAAATCGGGTATGTTAAAGAGAAACAGAGGATAAAACCGAGAGGCAGCAGTTTCATGACCGGGTAAGGAGTATAGAAGTGAACATGGGCAGCATATTGTATACAGGGTGGAGGAGGAGGAAGGAAATCCTTAAGACGCCATAGCAGGGAGTCAGCCACGTGGGAGACGGCATATATGTAGCCTGATTGTTAACAGCAAAGGGAGCTGGTGCAGCAACGAGCCTGTTATTCAGTAAACGCTTCCTTTGTCTTGCTTCCAAGAGGTGTATGAAACAGGCTGAAGAGCAGGGATAAACTCCCAAAGCATATATATTTGAAAGCTGGATATTAAAACAATTAAATAAACGGAAACACCTTGAATGATGCTGTAACACAGACTGTACCTATTCATAACTTAAAATACTAGCATCAAAATTTCTCAGAAATGGAGGGGTAAGGAGGTATAACGTTGACTGCCTGCATAAGCCACTGTATACATTTTTTTGTACACCACTCCAGATTTGTATATGAATTAAACACACTAATGTTGCAGCAGGCTTGCTACCATTTCAGGTCATAAACAGTGGTCCTACTGTTCTCTGCTCTGCATTCCGATTTTCTAAAGTGTTCCTCCATTTTATTATACAGGCTATATCATGTCAGTCAGAAGACAAAGTAAGTTAAATGCTACAACTAAACCTGCAACAGCAAACATCTTTTTTAGATCTCAGAAAGGAGAAAAGGCTCAGGATAAAGAAATTGTAGCAACTGAGGAAGAAATGGAAGAAGATACTGAACCAACATCCCCAGCGGGTAACAATATTCCTATTACCAGAAATGGCATAAGGAATCTTGTATCCAAGCAAGATATAGCCACAATATTTGACAAAATGTGGCAAAAGATGGATACCCTCCAGAACACTGTTCCGAACAGTCGCACTGAAATCAAACAAGACATTTCGGAATTAGGAACCAGGCTAGAATCTCTAGAAGAAAAAGAAGAAACAATGGAAGAGGACATTACAACTATAACTCAGCAAATGGCGGATCAACAACAGGAGATGGCAGATATTAATGACAAACTGGAAGACCTTGAAAATAGGAGCCGGAGGTGTAATATACGCTTGAAGGGTATCCCAAAAAGCTATAACTACAACAGACTTAAGCAATTATCTCCTACAGCTATTTCAAGCTATCACAAACTCCTCTGTGGAAGGGAAATTCCAAACGGAAAGGGCTCATATAGCTCTGAGAGCAAAACCAAAAGACACAGAACCACCAAGGGATGTCATAATCAAACTATCACGCTTCCAGGAAAAAGAAGAAATCATGGCTGCAGCTAGAAAAAAAACAACTTTTAAATATCAGGGCTCAGTCATACAGTTTTACCAGGACCTTTGTTTCAAAACATTGCAGAAGCGTTTTGCTCTCTGCCCGCTGACACAACTACTGCGAAAAAAATCAGGTATTATACAGATGGGGATTTCCTTTCGCACTTCACATACACCATGAGGGAAGAACAATCACTATTAAAGAGAAACAAGACATCCCAGGTCTCTGCCAACTGCTTAAGCTGGAATGCCCAGAGATACCAGACAACCCTCAAGACAACATCAAAAGACTTACACAGCCACCAAGAGGAACAGCTCAAAGTGACCGCTGGACAAAAGTCTGTAAAAGGAAACAAAGACACTGAAAGACTGAAGAGACTCAGAAAACTAATTGGTGTTCTTTAACAAGTAAAAACTTTTCTTTGCCTTACTCTGTGTGGAGGAGATAACGTTACAACTCATGTTGTTGTTCAGGACTTGAATATAGATCTCCTAATGGTAACTTATGGCACGAACATAAAACAGAATTTATGTTTACCTGATAAATTACTTTCTCCAACGGTGTGTCCGGTCCACGGCGTCATCCTTACTTGTGGGATATTCTCCTCCCCAACAGGAAATGGCAAAGAGCCCAGCAAAGCTGGTCACATGATCCCTCCTAGGCTCCGCCTTCCCCAGTCATTCGACCGACGTAAAGGAGGAATATTTGCATAGGAGAAATCATATGATACCGTGGTGACTGTAGTTAAAGAAAATAAATTATCAGACCTGATTAAAAAAACCAGGGCGGGCCGTGGACCGGACACACCGTTGGAGAAAGTAATTTATCAGGTAAACATAAATTCTGTTTTCTCCAACATAGGTGTGTCCGGTCCACGGCGTCATCCTTACTTGTGGGAACCAATACCAAAGCTTTAGGACACGGATGATGGGAGGGAGCAAATCAGGTCACCTAGATGGAAGGCACCACGGTTTGCAAAACCTTTCTCCCAAAAATAGCCTCAGAAGAAGCAAAAGTATCAAATTTGTAAAATTTGGTAAAAGTGTGCAGTGAAGACCAAGTCGCTGCCTTACATATCTGATCAACAGAAGCCTCGTTCTTGAAGGCCCATGTGGAAGCCACAGCCCTAGTGGAATGAGCTGTGATTCTTTCAGGAGGCTGCCGTCCGGCAGTCTCATAAGCCAATCTGATGATGCTTTTAAGCCAAAAAGAGAGAGAGGTAGAAGTTGCTTTTTGACCTCTCCTTTTACCAGAATAAACAACAAACAAGGAAGATGTTTGTCTGAAATCCTTTGTAGCATCTAAATAGAATTTTAGAGCACAAACTACATCCAAATTGTGCAACAAACGTTCCTTCTTTGAAACTGGATTCGGACACAAAGAAGGCACGACTATCTCCTGGTTAATGTTTTTGTTAGAAACAACTTTCGGAAGAAAACCAGGTTTAGTACGCAAAACCACCTTATCTGCATGGAACACCAGATAAGGAGGAGAACACTGCAGAGCAGATAACTCTGAAACTCTTCTAGCAGAAGAAATTGCAACCAAAAACAAAACTTTCCAAGATAATAACTTAATATCTACGGAATGTAAGGGTTCAAACGGAACCCCCTGAAGAACTGAAAGAACTAAATTGAGACTCCAAGGAAGAGTCAAAGGTTTGTAAACAGGCTTGATTCTAACCAGAGCCTGAACAAAAGCTTGAACATCTGGCACAGCCGCCAGCTTTTTGTGAAGTAAAACAGATAAAGCAGAAATCTGTCCCTTCAAAGAACTTGCAGATAATCCTTTCTCCAAACCTTCTTGAAGAAAGGATAGAATCTTAGGAATTTTTATCTTGTTCCATGGGAATCCTTTAGATTCACACCAACAGATATATTTTTTCCATATTTTATGGTAGATTTTTCTAGTTACAGGCTTTCTGGCCTGAACAAGAGTATCAATGACAGAATCTGAGAACCCTCGCTTTGATAAAATCAAGCGTTCAATCTCCAAGCAGTCAGTTGGAGTGAGGCCAGATTCGGGTGTTCGAACGGACCTTGAACAAGAAGGTCTCAAAGGTAGCTTCCATGGTGGAGCCGATGACATATTCACCAGGTCTGCATACCAAGTCCTGCGTGGCCACGCAGGAGCTATCAAGATCACCGATGCCCTCTCCTGATTGATCCTGGCTACCAGCCTGGGGATGAGAGGAAACGGTGGGAATACATAAGCTAGGTTGAAGGTCCAAGGTGCTACTAGTGCATCTACTAGAGTCGCCTTGGGATCCCTGGATCTGGACCCGTAGCAAGGAACCTTGAAGTTCTGACGAGAGGCCATCAGATCCATGTCTGGAATGCCCCACAATTGAGTAATTTGGGCAAAGATTTCCGGATGGAGTTCCCACTCCCCCGGATGAAATGTCTGACGACTCAGAAAATCCGCTTCCCAGTTTTCCACTCCTGGGATGTGGATTGCAGACAAGTGGCAGGAGTGAGTCTCCGCCCATTGAATGATTTTGGTCACTTCTTCCATCTCCAGGGAACTCCTTGTTCCCCACCCCTGATGGTTGATATACGCAACAGTCGTCATGTTGTCTGATTGAAACCGTATGAATTTGGCCTTTGCTAGCTGAGGCCAAGCCTTGAGAGCATTGAATATCGCTCTCAGTTCCAGAATATTTATGGGGAGAAGAGATTCTTCCCGAGACCAAAGACCCTGAGCTTTCAGGGGTTCCCAGACCGCGCCCCAGCCCACCAGACTGGCGTCGGTCGTGACAATGACCCACTCTGGTCTGCGGAAGCTCATCCCCTGTGACAGGTTGTCCAGGGTCAGCCACCAACGGAGTGAATCTCTGGTCCTCTGATCTACTCGTATCGTCGGAGACAAGTCTGTATAATCCCCATTCCACTGACTGAGCATGCACAGTTGTAATGGTCTTAGATGAATTCGCGCAAAAGGAACTATGTCCATTGCCGCGACCATCAAACCTATTAATTCCATGCACTGCGCTATGGAAGGAAGAGGAACAGAATGAAGTACTTGACAAGAGCTTAGAAGTTTTGATTTTCTGGCCTCTGTCAGAAAAATCCTCATTTCTAAGGAGTCTATTATTGTTCCCAGGAAGGGAACTCTTGTTTACGGAGATAGAGAACTTTTTTCTACGTTCACTTTCCACCCGTGAGATCTGAGAAAGGCCAGGACAATGTCCGTATGAGCCTTTGCTTGTGGTAGGGACGACGCTTGAATCAGTATGTCGTCCAAGTAAGGTACTACTGCAATGCCCCTTGGTCGTAGCACCGCTAGAAGGGACCCCAGTACCTTTGTGAAAATTCTTGGAGCAGTGGCTAATCCGAATGGAAGTGCCACAAACTGGTAATGCTTGTCCAGAAAGGCGAACCTTAGGAACCGATGATGTTCCTTGTGGATAGGAATATGTAGATACGCATCCTTTAAATCCACCGTGGTCATGAATTGACCTTCCTGGATGGAAGGAAGAATTGTCCGAATGGTTTCCATTTTGAACGATGGAACCTTGAGAAACTTGTTTAGGATCTTGAGATCTAAGATTGGTCTGAATGTTCCCTCTTTTTTGGGAACTATGAACAGATTGGAGTAGAATCCCATCCCTTGTTCTCCTAATGGAACAGGATGAATCACTCCCATTTTTAACAGGTCTTCTACACAATGTAAGAATGCCTGTCTTTTTATGTGGTCTGAAGACAATTGAGACCTGTGGAACCTCCCCCTTGGGGGAAGCTCCTTGAATTCCAGAAGATAACCTTGGGAGACTATTTCTAGCGCCCAAGGATCCAGAACATCTCTTGCCCAAGCCTGAGCGAAGAGAGAAAGTCTGCCCCCCACCAGATCCGGTCCCGGATCGGGGGCCAACATCTCATGCTGTCTTGGTAGCAGTGGCAGGTTTCTTGGCCTGCTTACCTTTGTTCCAGCCTTGCATTGGCCTCCAGGCTGGCTTGGTTTGAGAAGTATTACCCTCTTGCTTAGAGGATGTAGCACTTGGGGCTGGTCCGTTTCTGCGAAAGGGACGAAAATTTGGTTTATTTTTAGCCTTGAAAGACCTATCCTGAGGAAGGGCGTGGCCCTTACCCCCAGTGATATCAGAAATAATCTCTTTCAAGTCAGGGCCAAACAGCGTTTTCCCCTTAAAAGGTATGTTAAGCAATTTGTTCTTGGAAGACGCATCCGCTGACCAAGATTTTAGCCAAAGCGCTCTGTGCGCCACAATAGCAAACCCTGAATTTTTCGCCGCTAATCTAGCCAATTGCAAAGTGGCGTCTAAAGTAAAAGAGTTAGCCAATTTGAGAGCATGAATTCTGTCCATAATCTCCTCATAAGAAGAATCTTTATTGAGCGACTTTTCCAGTTCATCGAACCAGAAACACGCTGCTGTAGTGACAGGAACCATGCATGAAATTGGTTGTAGAAGGTAACCTTGCTGAACAAACATCTTTTTAAGCAAACCCTCTAATTTTTTATCCATAGGATCTTTGAAAGCACAACTATCTTCTATAGGGATAGTAGTGCGTTTGTTTAGAGTAGAAACCGCCCCCTCGACCTTGGGGACTGTCTGCCATAAGTCCTTTCTGGGGTCGACCATAGGAAACAATTTCTTAAATATAGGGGGAGGGACAAAAGGTATGCCGGGCCTTTCCCATTCTTTGTTTACAATGTCCGCCACCCGCTTGGGTATAGGAAAAGCTTCGGGGGGCCCCGGGACCTCTAGGAACTTGTCCATTTTACATAATTTCTCTGGAATGACCAAATTCTCACAATCATCCAGAGTAGATAACACCTCCTTAAGCAGAGCGCGGAGATGTTCCAATTTAAATTTGAATGTAATCACATCAGGTTCAGCTTGTTGAGAAATTTTCCCTGAATCTGAAATTTCTCCCTCAGACAAAACCTCCCTGGCCCCCTCAGACTGGTGTAGGGGCACTTCAGAACCAATATCATCAGCGTCCTCATGCTCTTCAGTATTTTCTAAAACAGAGCAGTCGCGCTTTCGCTGATAAGTGGGCATTTTGGCTAAAATGTTTTTGATAGAATTATCCATTACAGCCGTTAATTGTTGCATAGTAAGGAGTATTGGCGCACTAGATGTACTAGGGGCCTCCTGTGTGGGCAAGACTGGCGTAGACGAAGGAGGGGATGATGCAGTACCATGCTTACTCCCCTCACTTGAGGAATCATCTTGGGCATCATTTTCTCTAAATTTTGTGTCACATAAATCACATCTATTTAAATGAGAAGGAACCTTGGCTTCCCCACATACAGAACATAGTCTATCTGATAGTTCAGACATGTTAAACAGGCATAAACTTGATAACAAAGTACAAAAAACGTTTTAAAATAAAACCGTTACTGTCACTTTAAATTTTAAACTGAACACACTTTATTACTGAAAATGTGAAAAAGTATGAAGGAATTGTTCAAAATTCACCAAAATTCCACCACAGTGTCTTAAAGCCTTAAAAGTATTGCACACCAAATTTGAAAGCTTTAACTCTTAAAATAACGGAACCGGAGCCGTTTTTATATTTAACCCCTATACAGTCCCTGGTATCTGCTTTGCTGAGACCCAACCAAGCCCAAAGGGGAATACGATACCAAATGACGCCTTCAGTAAGCTTTTTCTATGTATCTGAGCTCCTCACACATGCATCTGCATGTCTTGCTTCCCAAAAACAACTGCGCAATAGAGGCGCGAAAATGAGGCTCTGCCTATGATTAGAGAAGGCCCCCAGTGAAAAAGGTGTTCAATACAGTGCCTGCCGGTTATTTTACATAATTCCCAAGAATAAAATAACTCCTCAAAACTATGAAGTATTAAAAATGCTTATATATCAATCGTTTTAGCCCAGAAAAATGTCTACCAGTCTTTAAAGCCCTTGTGAAGCCCTTTATTCTTATTTAATAAAAATGGCTTACCGGATCCCATAGGGAAAATGACAGCTTCCAGCATTACCAAGTCTTGTTAGAAATGTGTCATACCTCAAGCAGCAAAAGTCTGCTCACTGTTTCCCCCAACTGAAGTTAATTCCTCTCAACAGTCCTGTGTGGAAACAGCCATCGATTTTAGTAACGGTTGCTAAAATCATTTTCCTCTTACAAACAGAAATCTTCATCTCTTTTCTGTTTCAGAGTAAATAGTACATACCAGCGCTATTTTAAAATAAACTCTTGATTGAAGAATAAAAACTACATTTAAACACCAAAAAACTCTAGGCCATCTCCGTGGAGATGTTGCCTGTACAACGGCAAAGAGAATGACTGGGGAAGGCGGAGCCTAGGAGGGATCATGTGACCAGCTTTGCTGGGCTCTTTGCCATTTCCTGTTGGGGAGGAGAATATCCCACAAGTAAGGATGACTCCGTGGACCGGACACACCTATGTTGGAGAAAGTATATTTACTCACGTTAGCAAAGGGATAATGTAGCTATTGAATGTAGCTTTAATAGAAAGAATTTCCCTCCTGGGAAGGACAAACCTCTAAGGGTTTTCTTATAATAATAGGTAAGCTATAAAGAGATGGATAATGATATTATATGACCAACGCAATCTATTCATGCCATGGCTATTATTACATGTTCACTCTAGGTACAAAAGATCCACTTTTTAAATCATTAATATACAATACATACTATGCTATAATTAGCTGCACTCCCACCTTGATAGATTTGAGGATGCAGTTAAACAAGAAAAATTCTAAGGATTACACAATGTTCAATAGTTTAATGTTGTTTATGGTGTGGATATGTTTTTTATGTTTTTTTTGTTTCAAGTACCGTCGAGCAGGGGTCAAAAAAGTTTCTCCCCAATGGGATGACCACTAAGAGCTGGTATGAGCCAGAAAATGAAGGTGGAACGGATATTCAGGTTTGGGGGGGAAAGAGGGAAAATGCTCACACACGGATTCTAGATGGAGGATAATTTCCCATAATGTAAGAGGTCTGAACACCAATGTTAAGAGGAAAACTGCACTTACCCAATCACAACAATATGAAAGCTAAAATCATTTTCCTACAGGAGACACACTTTACACACCACCAAGTCCCTAAGTATTGGGTTAAACACTACATGCAACACTTTCATTCCACAACCGATAAAAAGAAAAGGGGAGTTTCTATACTTATTCATAATTCTATCCAATTTACAAAAGAAGAGGTGATAAGGGATAAGGAGGGTAGACACCTTATAGTGAGGGGAACTATTCAAGACAAACAAATCACACTCTGCAATATTTATGCACCTAACGAACAACACAAATTTTTTGACAATCTTTTGCATTTACTGACCCAATGGTCTCAAACCGTGATAATATGGGCCGGGGATTTTAATGTAAATTTAAAGATTTTAAGGGATACTAATACATCCAAACTTACTAATAAACAAGTAAGACTTAACTCTATTACCAAATCAATTAGGGGATCTCTAGAGAACCATAATATACATGACACCTGGACAACATTATATGGCCAAACAAATGACCACACATACTACTCTCCTGCCCATAAGATATATACCAAACTAGACTATATATAGATTAGTCAAATTCTACTACCAAACCTAGTTTCTTCGTCCATTCATACCTCGGTATGGTCAAACCATTCCATAATACAGATACAGTTAAAATAGCTTATTGATGCAGATAGACAAAGATCCTGGACATACGACCCTACACTATTAAAGCAACCGGGGATACAAACTAAAATATTAAAGAGTCTGGAAGAGTACTGGAAGTTAAATGTAGACCCTGCAATTAATCCAGTAATCTTATGGGTGGCACATAAGCCATATATTAGAGGGATACTTATAAAGGAAAAAGTTTTATACATAAAACAGAGTCGGCTTGCGGTAGCTGCTTTACAACAAGAAATTGAACTTCTGGAAAAGGCGCATCAAAATACACTATCTCAACTATCACTGGACACATTGACAAATAAGAGAAAAGAGCTGGCCAAAATTATTTCTGATAACTCACTGAGTGCCATTAATAAATTAAAAACATTCTATTTCCTATATGCCAATAAACCAGATAGATATCTAGCCCATAAGTTAAGAGAAAGAACGAAATCTTTCACAATAGCACAAATTCAAAAACCAGATGGTACTTTAACATCTCATCCGCAAGAAATCACAGAATGTTTTGCCAAATACTACGAGTCCCTTTATGATGGAAAGAAGGTTGTCCATTCCCCCCAGACAGGGACGCTAAGAAATAAACTTCTTATGTTAGCGAATTTGCCAAAACTAAACAAAGCAGATGCGGAGGCTTTGGATGCGGAGATTTCTGTTGCTGAAGTATCTGCAGCTATTAAAGATCTTAACCCCTTAAGGACCAGCGACGTACCCTGTATGTCGCTGGCCTTTTTTTGGGACTTGATTGTTTTATAGCACGGTCTTGCCACCAGCGTTAAGACTGCTCTATTCCACAAAGCCTGCTGGAGGGAGTGCATTAATAGTGTGTTCTTGCTAGACTTGTGCTATTATGTCCTGAAAAAACCCTTAACAAACAGTAACATACAGGGTACATTGTGGTCATTAAGGGGTTAAAAGGGGTAAGGCAGCAGGTCCTGATGGGTTTTCGGGAGACTATTATAAGCTATTTAGATACAATTTGACTTACCATTTGCATACATTTTGTAAAGATGTCATGACAGGCACACCGGTTCCCCCTGAACTATTACATGCCAAGATAGTTGTAATCCCTAAGCCAGAGAAAAACCCTAAAATAGTACAAAATTACAGGCCGATTTCCTTAATTAACCAGGATCTCAAGATTCTTACCAAAATCCTAGCAAATAGGCTTAAACAATATTTACCTTCATTAATTCACCCTTATCAGGTAGGATTTATTAAAAAGAGGGAGGACCCTGAAAATGTAAGACGCATAGTGACGTTGATAGAATACATGAAGGGAACAGAAACGCCTTCTCTGCTCCTTTCTTTGGATGCAGAGAAGGCGTTTGACAGAGTGGATTGGCAATATATGTTGGTAGTTCTTGAACATATGGGATTTGGAAGTAAATTTAGGGGTGCAATTGAAAATATATACACAAACCCAGTAGCAACAATTAGGGCAGCGGGATATCAGTCTCGACCTATCAATATATTGAATGGAACCCGTCAGGGATGCCCATTATCTCCACTTTTATTCGCATTATGCATAGAACCTCTGTATTCATAACTCTAAGGACATCCATGGGGTTAAATTAAATAAAGGGGAACAAACATTAACTTTATTTGCAGATGACATCCTGCTCACAATTACAAAACCAATGCTTACCCTTCCTAACTTATACCAATTATTAGAAGATTTTTCCAGTGTTTCGGGTTTCAAAATAAACTCTGAGAAATGCGAAGCACTCCCTCTGTCACTACCAGCACACACGCAAAAGTTGATAGAAGCGAACTTTGATTTTAAATGGGCAGGTCGTTCCTTAAAATATCTAGGAATCCAACTTACAGACACCCTAGAAACACTATACAAAGCAAACTATATCCCAATTTACAAAATTATAAGAAGAGATATACTGAAGTGGAAGAAAGGCAACTTTTCTTGGTATGGCAGATTGTCAGCCATTAAAATGAATGTCCTACCAAGGCTACTTTACCTATTTAGAGCTTTGCCTATTAAAATTCAAACAAAAGATCTAGAAGAGCTACAATCTGAAATTATTAAATTTATAAGAGGGCATAAAACAGCTAGAATAGCCGCGCATATTTTAAAGCAACACAAGCAATTGGGAGGAGTGGGAGTCCCTAATATCAGAGATTATTATCATGCAGCCAGATTGGCACAAAACGCTCTTTTATGTAAGGAATGGCAGGGAATGACTTGGCCAGATATTGAAGCAGATATAGGAGGGTTGAGTACTCTGGGAGATATAATATGGAAACACGCTAGTACAAACGACCAGAGACTATTTAAACTAAAGACTACAGAGGAATCTAAACTTATTTGGAGGTCACTAACGAGTACACTGAAACTACTTTCGCTGCACACTCTTATAATACCACTAAGTACATTACTCCCAAACGACTTCCAAAAACAGATAGATAAATGGGCAAATAAAGGCCTCTATAGGGTAGCAGATTTTCTAGATAAAGGGAAGTTATTGACGTTTACACAATTAAGAGATAAAATACATCCAAACACGTTACACTGGTTCTTGTATCTCCAAATTTCTCATGCTACAAATACATATAGACAAGGTGTCTCAACCTGCCCATACACTACTCTAGAACAAATGATAATGACACCCGAAAGAAATAAAAAAAAAATGATTACACGTCTATACTTAGCCATACAAGGAGCGAATAGCTCAGAAAAGGTAATAATTTATGACAAGTGGGAACAAGACTTAGCTATAACCTATGATAGAGAGGAATGGAGGCAGATTTTCTCCTCAATGAATAGAAACTTAATAGGGGCAGATCTCATTGAAAATTCAATAAAAACTTAATATAGATGGTACCTCACACCACTGAAATCCTCACACTATACTACGCAGGGTAGTAGATTATGTTATCGGGGCTGTAAAGGGATAGGGACTTATATCCACATGTGGTGGGATTGCCCAAAGATACAACCTACATGGGACAAACTTACTCAACTGTTTAAGGTGATTCTAGACTATTCCTTTACACTATCAGATTCACAGGCCTTACTTCATATTCTCCAGGATTTATTAAATTCAGTTACCAACAGATGGGTTAAAATTGTAGGGGGGGCGGAGCAAGCCTGGGTACTGAACAGTCGCACTTTCTCTCAGCTCTGCTGATGTAGCATATAATCTTACTTTTTTTGACCGTTCAACCCAGTTCAAATTCACATTTTAGGTACATCTAACCCCTGAGGGGAAGAAAGAGAGGCATGGAGCACCGGATGGTCACATTAAAGAAGAAATAATTGATGTTTCTGTGGTTTGTCTAATGCTGGGACGGCATAGGGGCGGCCATCTTTCATCTATGTAAAAGCTCCCTAACGAAGAGTCCTTCCTTTACAAAGTGTGTGTGTCTGGCTGCTTAAAACAGCAGAGAATATTACTGAGGTGATATCATGGATACCTGCAGTGTTGAACTAACAACCGCTATTTCCCGCCTGCTAAATGCTCATTTTAGCCGCCTCTTGGACTGCCTCACCTTAGAGTGGGGCTCTATTTGCAAGCGGAGGCCCCACGACAGACCAGATGTGGATTTGGTAGAAGAAGAAGATCGGGGGCAAGAAGCTACAGTTGACACTTGGTGTGTGCAGGCGGCGGAAAACAATTTAACAACTGCGGACCCAGCAGTCACCGGAGAACGCTGCAACCATGATAACCTCCCTAAAAAGGTGAGCTCATTGCATAATTTACCTTATGAGATGGAGTAGGAGAAGCCAATACCTGTGGTGATAAGGCCGATCGATGAGGAACTGGCGGGGCTGCCCGCTGTTACACGGGAGAAGATTTTTGTGCAAGCAATATGGCTAACTCACCAATCTTTTCTAGCAATTGAGAACAATTCTAGTGGACCGGTGACTTTTCTCTTAAAAACTGCTTACTGTTTGGCCATTCCCCGCAGCAGATCGCCAACCTTGTATTACTCAGATGCGGCCATTAACCGCTTTGGGAGTAACAGTGAAAATTTACTCTACTTGATGGCAAGGCCCTCTATCCCCCAGATTCATCAACAAAAAATAGGAGTTGGTTGAAACCACAGAGACTCAAGTGTTCCTGGTGCTATAGACAGATCTTATGTGTAACTATGATCACCTATAGCTGAGATGTGAACTTTTCATTTAATAGTTGTGCCTGGTTAAGTAGGTCTCAGAACCAGCTGATTTTTGGCACATAAGATATCTAAAAGTTTATATTTGTTATAAGTTGGGACCTTAACAACATAACTCTTTATTATTTAAACCTTACACTGAACTTACATTACTATGAGTTAGGTTGAGTATAGAAGGAATTGAGCTTATTGGTTATGCAAAAGTTATTGCTTGTCTAACTATATAATGGCAACTCTGTTAAATGTTTTAATGAGCTTAATGTTCTTTGTTTGCTCTCCCTATGGAACTTTATAACAAGCCTCTAAATGTCTCACTATTCATTTATTTAATATACTGTTTTATGTTACCGTAAAAAATGCTTATATTCAACTGTTATGAGAGGCTATGGCGGGGATTGTCCAGGAAGTTGTTTTATTTTGCATGCTTATGTCACACTCTACCTTTTCCATTATCCCCTTATGTGCCTACATATAATTACACTGATTTATTTTTTTTTATTTTATTTTTTTTTGCCTCATATAGCGGTCAATACTGATCTAATGTTTCCACTATATTCACCCCTAGATGATAGTGTTGCTTAGGCTTAACAATAGTGCTCTCTGAATTAACACTGAATCAGGCTGACTGCAGGCTACACATTTATTTTGTACTCCCTAGTTTAACAGAGACACATGCAATTGCTCTGATGTTCTTGATATGTACTCCCATTTATATACATTTATACATGTTCTGTTCCCTATTGAGCATAGTTGTTTTTCAATTTTGTTGTCCTGTTATATGAAGGTGATAATGTGGTTTATAATGTGCCGCCATATTTCTCTGTCTATATTTCTCACCCCACTTGGTGCATTCATATGGAAGTTGATTTTAGTCAATTGGCCTAGCTTCATAGTCCTGAATTTATTTAAACCGCTTTTCTTATCCTACACCACACTTTGAAATTTAAATTTATATTTTCTGGATGGCTGATGCAGTTACCATTTCCTCTCACTTGAAGGGAGTAGAGATTTGCTATCTTACAAGCAACCCTATAATAGTACTAGTGACTGTAACTCTGTTTAGCCCATATGGTCTAGATATAACTGTTTTCTCCTTTTTAATGTTCGTAATGTTTCACCAAACATTTAAGACTATACCTACCTTGATGAGAGTGGGTAGCTTCTTGGAAAAAGTCATAATTTCCCACTAGACTAAATTAATTGCTCTGCCTTCGCCTTGACATAGGGCCCGTGCCCAGGCGGCAGGGATAGGTTACATGGGAGTGTGAAAAACTATCTTCCTCTCATCATAGTTCAGGTCTCACTGTACTCTAGTTATATATGAATATATATCTACTATAGTAGGTGCTATTTTAGCCACCTCAGACTCACAGCTCCTTTTGAGGGTTCATCCCCATATCTGCTGCGCTACCTACTCAGTAGTCTATAGTCATCCTACCATGATTCCAGGTTAATATATATCTTTCAGGCAGGCTGGTCCTGCGTTCATCATGAATAGCAAGGCCATAGTATGCGCTATATAAGGATTAAAACATCCGCAATAGAGCAATTTAGAGGACTCCTGTTTGGGCACCTTTGCATATAAGATTCTAAATCAGTTCAGAATATACCTAGCTTACTTCTTCTTATTATATGTGTACTCTTCAGTTTATATGGTTGGTTCCTAATTTACTTACTCACCACCTCCCCCCCCCCCCTTCATAATATACCTCCTGCAACAGGAGGGTTAACTAAGCGGTTTCTCTCGCCAATACCGCATCTTAAGTATACTTTCCACTATATATAGCAATATACCTTTATATTTCACTCCGCAACTTTATCATTTGAAAGATTGTTACTAAAAAAAAAAAAAATAATAAAAAAAAAAAAAGAGCCTCTAACCCGCATATGCATATTTCTACTTTTTACTCTAGTAACTGAGAGGCTAGAACTCAAATAATCCAACAAATTTGAGTATCCCTATAACATTTACCCTAACATACACACTTTTCATATAAACACGTGATAAAATAATACAAAATCGAGGTTTACTAATGTGATCCATAAGTGGTCTCCTTTGTTTGCATATGCCTTCTTTCCACTTAATGTTTGTGATGGTCCAAGAGTGGCCTATGATATTATTTAGAAGGCTTCTAATTGTTTGGCATCCTATGTATCCCATGTTTGCATGATATGTAAATTGTTATCTTTACGTTTCCTTTATGTTTATCTTATCATTCTTGTAACACTGAAACCTTACTGTATGTGAAATGCAATGCAAGAACCTATCTTTATGATCAATGTATGCCTTTAAATACACCTCAATAAAAATTATTTAAAAAAAAAAAAAAAAAATTGTATGCACAGCCACTAGAATATGTATAGCTAGGAAATGGAAAGTGGGGGCCCCAGAATGGGGGGAAGTGGTGTCCAAAATTGATGATGTATATAGAATGTTGGAATCAGCTGCATGGATACAGGGCACATCTGAGAGATTCCAAAACATGTGGATACATTGGATCTTAAATAAACAGAAATATCTAGGCTCAAACAGACCAATTATAAGCAACCAATAAGGCTTCCTTGGGTCAGTTAAATTGTGGAGTACATAAACTTTCTTAGATATGGATACAGTTTAATTAAAAAAAATAAAATACTGGCACTGCTCGGCGGGAAAAGTTCAAAGTTGTAGATTTTTCTTATTATTTAGTTAAGAAGTTTAAGTTTAGGGAAAAGGGATAAGAGGGGGAAGGGGGAGGAGAGGGAGTAAGGGAGAGAGGAGAAGACAATTAATGAAAATTATGTAAACAGTATGCTAAAAATTTTCTTTGCTTTAAAATACTAAGACAATGTAATTACGCCCACTGCATTGACATGTTGTAATTGCTGTGATCTATGACACTAAAAAATATTTCAACATAAAAAGAGAAATAAAAACATAAATTATGCTTACCAGATAATTTAATTTCCTTCTGTATGAGGAGTCTTCACGGCTTCATTCCTTACTTGTGAGAAATACAGAACCTGGCCACCAGGAAAAGGCAAAGACACCCCAGCCAAAGGCTTAAATACCTTCCCCACTTCCCTCATATCCCAGTCATTCTGCCGAGAGAACAAGGAACATTCGGAGAAATCAGGGTATAAAGGGTGCCAGAAGAAATAAACAACAATTTAGGGCCGCCCAACAGAGAACACGGGTGGGGCCTAGGACTCATACTCATACAGAAGGAAAGGAAATGATCTGGTAAGCATAATTTATGTTTTCCTTCTTAATATGAGGAGAGTCCACAGCTTCATTCCTTACTTGTGGGAAACATATACCCAAGCTCTAGAGGACACAATAAAAACGGGAGGGTAAAAAGAGAGGCGGACCCTATTCTGAGGGCACCACAGCCAGCAAAACCCTTCAGCCGAAGCAAAAACGTCAAACTTGTAAAATTTTTGAAAAAGTATGTAAGGAGGACCAGGTAGCCGCCCTACAAATCTGCTCCATAGAGCTACAAATCTGCTCCATAGAGGCCTCATTCTTAAAGGCCCAAGAGGAAGCCACAGCTCTAGTGGAATGAGCCTTTAAAGGACAGTATACTGAAAAATAGTTTTCCCTTAATGTGTTTACAATTGCTTTTTTTTACCAACTGCAGTCAAAAATGTATGAAAATTAGCTTTTTAAGTATTTTTTTTGTATATTAAAGCTCTGATTTTGTGTTTTGAAGCCACAACCTAATAAAATGGGTTGAGCTTGTAGGTATAATCAGATTTCATTACTGTATCACATTGTGTACATATACATGTTTCTTTATCTTACATCTGTCCATAAAACAACAGCATACATCTGATAAACAAATTAGATGAGATCAAATGGGAGAGGGGGTTTAAATGGTTGACCATAGATGTCTCCTCCCTCTACTCCAGTATCCCCCATCAAGAAGCATTGAAGGCTTTAAAATATATGCTGGAAAGATATACCGACTATCCAGAAAAAAATCATAAGTTTTCTAGTTAAGAATACTTACTATTTGTTAACTCACAATTATTTTGTGTTTGAGGGAGCGTATTACCTCCAGAGATGTTGTACAGCCATGGGGAAAAAGTTTGCCCCCTCATAAGCAAACTTGTACATGGGCTATTTTGAAAACTCCCACATCTTTGGAGCTGACTGCTCCCTCAGACACAACATTTTGATATATGGCAGATTTATAGATGACCTCATCCTAATTTATAGAGATAGGGAACACACGACCACCCCGCAGTTTATAGATCATCTCAACCACAATGATCTTAATCTTTCATTTACATTTCACACTAATGAATTGAAAATTGAATACCTAGATCTTACTTTACAATATGACAACAATAACATAATCACTTCAAATTACAGAAAACCATTATCCAGAAACACCATACTGAGAGCAGACTCGTGTCATGCCCCTCACATGAGGAATGGAATACCTAAAGGACAATTCCTCCGTTTACGTAGAAACTGCTCGACTTTACAAATATATAATACTGAAGCAAAAATATTCATTAACAGATTGGTGGCGAGAGGCTCAGGCTACAACAAAGCCACACTCAAAACCATAAGCTCACGAGTTGCCCAAACAGACAGAAGAACATTACTCAATCAGGTCAACCACAGCAAAAAAAATAAGAATTTTAAAAAAGACAGAGAACACATAAAAACTTAACCAAACTAACAAAATAAGGGATTTTATAACATCTGTGGTATTATCAGAAAATATCTACCAGTTCTAAATGGAGACCCCACACTTAAAGGTAAAGTTCGCTATTCCGCATTATCCAGGTATAAATGTCTAGATAAATGAATGGTACTTTCATTCATCATTTTTTTAAATTTTATTTATAAACTCAGTTTTCGCCGTTTTTATTTACCTTTTTTCAATCTGTAAATGCAACCCAGCGTTTTTTGTTTTTTTTCCTTTCAGGTCACACTTTTACAGCATCCAATTGAAATTCTGTCCGTTAGGCGTCCGTCCTTCTACGTCATCAGTCTATCGGATGATCTGCGCATGCGTTCCCAATCATTTCTTGGACTACGAAGACAAGCGCGCTCCCGTTTCGCGCATGCTTATTGCTATTGTTTTTGTTACTGAGGGTGAGGGGTGAGGTATATAAATTTTAGCAACACAGAATATCGGATTACCACATGCGCATTGGTGAACGCCGACTAATATCTGCACATGCGCTATTCGTTGGTTACACGTGAACGTGCTTTGAGACACGTATAGAGCGGGTGGGATCGCTCTATACGTCAGACGGACTGAAATAAGGAAATAGCTGATGGGAGGAGTCCGTAACGACACGGTAGGGAAATATAAAACATCTTTATTAGATAAATATAAACTCTTTTTCAAAAAAGAAGTTAGCGATTAGATAGTTTAAAATGTCACTAATGCATTAGTGTATAGAGATGGTGAAAACTTTACCTTCACTTTAAATTCAAACTCAATAACAAAATCAAATATGTGGCAAAAAGAGCAACCAACATAGGCGACATAGTCAAGAAGAAATTTATAGACAGTGAAACAAGACAAAGGAACTGGCTCACTCCAACTTCAGGTTTTTTCAAATGTGGTCATGTCCCACGCAAATCATGCATATATACTAACAAAAGCAAAACATTAATTTCAACAAATACAGGAAAGACATACAATATCAATAGTAGAATAAACTGCACATCAACATTTGTCATTTATCTAGTCACCTGCAAACAGTGCCACTTTCAATACATAGGCATTACTACCCGTCCCCTAAAAGACAGGTTTAGGGAACACCTCAATTCTATAGAGGAAGAGATTCTAAGAACACCTCTAGCTAAGCATTTTCACAAACACCCAATAGATATTTCAAATTTTTCATTCTTAGACATAGAACATATAGACAAGGATCCCCAGGGAGGAGACTTCTTGTTCTTGTTTTTCTTGATACCTCTGACAAATCAAACAAATATCACAGGTACATTAGATCAACTATATTTCTCTATCCTTCCGCCCCATCCAATTCCTTATATATTCATATTCTCTTATACATAGTAACTAGCATCTGTATGTGGAAGTGAGTAATTGTAATTTGGGGGCTCCAAAAATAGAACAATTCTCACTATAGGAACATACATAGCAATAGGGTTCTTAGCAATAGACAGACATCTGCTATTATTATTAGCAGCCACTAGCAAACATATTTATGTATTCTTTCAGACTGATATTTGGTACATTTGGCACATCTACACTTGTAGGATTGTCTGTCCACATGTATTCATATAAAACAAGCATATATAGAGGTCTAAAAAGGTATACATATAGTTCAGTAAATAATTATATATCATCTGAAAACAGCTTGCACCTAATTGGAATTCGATATATCTATGCAACCTATTGTAACTTTTTTATATTTCAAATTGAGAAATTATTAACTATATATTCTTACTTTTATTTTTCTTGTTTATATACATTTTTATCTTTATCTGTTTACTTTTTGTAATAGCCAATGCAGTGTTGTATGTTATAACATTGTATTCTATTATATCATCTATCAAGAATCAACCCTTACTTGTATTCTCCAGAGGTACACTCCCCTAGAGGGAGGAACTTAGCCACTGATTGGTTATCTACCTGTATTAATACACAACTGGAGTACCAGGTATCTATCTCTGATGAAGCGCATGTGCTCATGCTCGAAATGTGTCAGATAGGTGCTTCCATGACCTACTGTTAACTGCATGAATAAAATAACCTTGCACTGGCACCCTGGTTCTGGTTTTCGTCTTTCTCTTCATTTAAAAACAATCACCAGTACTTGGAGAGAACAATGGAAAACCAACATTTTATTATCTTATCTCTGCTATATCCCACTGGGAGTGTAATTTCTTCTGCTGGCTGTGTTTACAAAGCTTATCAATAGCTTGGACCTGCGGCCACAAACTTTTAGAATAGGTGGGGATACCCCATGCTAAATCAACTATTTCAAATGCCAATATAAGGGTAAAGGAGCTACTTGTAAACAATTTAATACACTCCAGCAGGTAAAGTGGATCATTGGGAACAAATTAAAGGGGATTAAATTTTTTTAGTAAACTGTCCCTTTAATCCTCTGGCTTATGTCCCACTGTCTCATATGCTAAGTGGATAATACTCCTCAACCAAAAAGATAAGGAAGTGGAAGACCAGTTGTCCAGAGAAATCTGTTGCGACAGACCTGAGTGGTCGCCGTTCCACTGACTCAGCATGCACAGCTGAAGAGGTCAGAGGTGGAATCTGGTGAATGGAATGATGTCTATGCTGGACACCATGAGCCTGATTACCTCCATACACCGGGCCACAGAGGGCCTTAAGGAGGTCTGTAGGGAAAGACAATTGGAAGTTAACTTGTAACGTCTCTAGTCTGTAAGAAATATCCTCATGGATATAGAGTCTATTATAGTACCCAGGAATTCCACCCCGATACTGGGAACAAGAGAACTCTTTTCCAAGATTATCTTCCATCCATGAGATTGAAGAAGAAATAGAAGAGCTTTTGAATGGTCCACTGCCAGCCGACAGGATGGTGCCCAAACCAGGATGTCATCTAGGTATGGTGCTACTGCAATACCTCTGGTTCTCGCCACTGCGAGCAGAGCACCCAGAACCTTCATAAAGACTCTTGGGGCAGTAGCTAGACCAAATGGAAGTGCGACAAACTGGAAGTGCGACAAACTGGAAGTGCTGGTCCAGAAACGTGAACCTGAATTGTTTGTTGTGGATTGGAACGTGAAGGTAAGCATCCTTCAAGTCTATCGTAGTCATGAACTGTCCTTCCTGAACTAAGGGCACAATGGACCTTATCGTCTCCATCTTGAACGATGGGACCGTCAGGAACTTTAGGTCCAGAATCGGGCAAAAAGTTTCCTCCTTTGGGACCACAAACAGGTTTGAGTAATATCCCAGACCTCTCTCTGCTAGAGGTACCGGGACAATTACGGTACAATTACTCCCAGGGAGGAGAGATACCTCACGCACAATAGAAAGGCCTCTCATTTTTCTGGCTTAAAGACAGGTTTGACAAGAGGAATCTGCCTCTGGGTGGATGAGATTTGAGACCTATCCTGTAACCCTTAGCGATGACCTCCAGGACGTCCCCCAGCTAAATCTCCAAAAAGAGAGATAGTCTGCCCCCTACACATTCCAGAGACGGATTGGGGGCCGCCCCTTCATGCCGACTTTGACACAGCGGGCTTCTCGTTCTGCTTGGATTTATTCCAAGACTGAGTTGGTTTCCAAGTTTCCTTGGACTGTTCAGGCTTTGCGGAGGGCTGCTGGTGTTTTTATCTGAACGAAAGGTACGAAAAGTAGAACCTTGTCCGTTAGGTTTGTTCTTCTTATCCTGCTGTAGAAAGGTACCTTTGCCTCCAGTGACCGTGGATATGATTAAGGCCAGGACTGGACCAAAATAATCTTCCCCTTAAATGGAAGGGAAAGAAGTCTAGAATTTTAAGTCATGTCCGCAGACCAAGACTTCAGCCAGAGTGCCCTAATGGCTAGCACAGAAAAACCTGACGCCTTGGCATTCAGGCGAATAATCTACATATTTGCATCACAAATAAAAGAATTAGCTACAATCAAGGCCTTAATTCTTTCCTGGATTGTGCCAAGGGGACCTTCCACCTCGATCAATTCAGATAAAGAGGTGCACCAATATGTAGGGGCTCCAGCCACCACAGCAACCGCCGCTGCCGGTTGAAACAAATATCCCGTGTGTTGAAACATCTTTCTCAACAGAGTTTCTATCTTCTTATCCATGGGCTCTTTAAACGAAGAACTATCCTCAAGGGAGATAGCAGTGTGTTTAGCAAGCGTGGAGATAGCGCCATCCACCTTAGGGACAGAAACCCACAGCTCCAATTAAGAGTCCGGAACTGGGAAGTATTTCTTAAAGGAAGAAGAAGGGGAAAAAGAAGAACCAAGTCTTTCCCATTCATTCTTAATAATATTCGCCATCTTTACGGGAACCGGGAAAGTCTGTGGTACAACCCTGTCCTCGTAGACCTTATCTAGTTTAGGAATACAAGGTTCCTCCGGCAATTTCGGTTCTGGAACCTCTAAAGTAGCCAAAGCTTCCTTTAACAGAAAGCGTAAGTGTTCAATCCTAAATCTAAAGTCTAATTCCTCCGCAGCTGGAGTCTTAGAGGCAGCAGATTTCGACCCAGAAAGAGCATCCTCTGAAGTATCAGAGGCGTCTTCATCAGCGGATAATCTTGTATCAGATAAATCCAATAAGTTAGTAGATGACCCCTGGGAAGGATAGCAATATTTGACCTTTCGCTTGCGCTTAGCAGGGCAAGGTAAAGCACTGAAGGCCGCAGACACTGCCGTTTGTAGCTGTTCAGTAAAGTGTGGTGGTAAGAGGGCCCATCCAGAAGGAGGATTAGTAGTGCAATGGAAAGCTGCATGTGTAATAGGCGATGACTGCAGGGAACGCACCTCACGGAACGGAGAAGCCTCAGAGGTGGACGACTCAGTGGTACTAAACATACTGGCTTTCTTAGATATATATAATTTATCAAGGCATGTGTAACATAATTGAGCAGGCGGATATACCGTAGCCTCCTCACAATATAGACAGGTATTAGACTTAGGTAAAGAGGGAGTACCCTCTAACGTTTCAGAGTCCTGCATAGCTTGCTCTTGTAAGATGGACTATAGAAAAAGATAAATGGCACCTTTATACCCCCAATGGCTGGGGCAATCACCACCTCCTATGACCCAGGCCCCACAGAGAAACTGCTTCGTCTCCGGTAAACCGCACAGTCAGGTAAGAGGAAATCAGTGTGACCACACCCGGTCACGTGGTGCGCCATGCAGGACCACCCCTGCTACAGGAAAAGTGCGCCAAACCTAAAAGGCTGCGCAGCTACCCGAAATGAAAGTAAAACCTGTACGTTCCAACCTCTGCCTGAGCCTCATCTCACACATGTCGCAGCATGAAACATAATAAAGTAAATTATGCGATAAATCCCCCCTGTTCAATAATCCCCTTCTGGAGATATTAACCCTCTATTTCATACAGATAAAAGGAGTCACACTGTGACCCTATCTTCTTGCGTTATGTGTATAAAAAAATGAAACGATCTTACCAGAATCTCTGCCGTGGAACAGACACACAGCCTCTCAAGTTTGACAGTCTTGTAGCATCGCTCCTGACATGGACTTGAGTGAAAGAAGCAGGCAGTGAAACTTGCATAGGAGCTGTTAATACAAGTCTGGATGGGATCGCAGAAAGACTCTCCCTGCATCTCCAGACCCTAACATTCGTCAATGCTCTCACTGAGAGGCTGATAAGACTACTAAAAACTCCAGTCCCATTCCGAAGGGTACTACCCTCCATAAAGAACTACTCTGTATCTTCTGGACACTTCTCTGCCAACCTCCTGTGACGAAAGGCAGAGAATGAAAGGATATGAGGTAAGTGGGGGAGGTATTTAAGCCTTTGGCTGGGGTGTCTTTGCCTCTTCCTGGTGGACAGGTTCTGTATTTCCCACAAGGAATGAAGTCATGGACTCTCCTCATATTAAGAAGGAAAGTACCTAAAAATGCTCTAACGATCTACATTCAAGCAATAGTGCAATAATAAAATACTCTACATGTTATACCCCTTCAAGGAGGATAAAGTTAAATCCACTCCACAGCAGCAATGCACTATGGGACTTAATGAACATTTACAGTGAGTCTGTAACAAAAGTCAAGTGTGTGCACCCACCAGTCAAGAGCAGATTGTTAAAAAAAAAGCATACCTAGGTAGGCTCAGAATCAATAAAGAAGCCAAACAGAATTATGTAAAGTTAAAAGATATAAATTAAAAATGTTCTTGAAAATACAAGCCCTATTTTAAGTATTAATATTTAATTTTTATTTTCATGTCCCTTTAAGCACAGCTATTCATCAGATGGAGAACTTTTGTAGCATAATAAAGGGCCAACCTGTATGGTTCAGACACTTCCACATTGTTTTTGAATAGCTCCAGACAATATATAAATTTCGCACAAAAAGGAAATTAATGCTTACCTGATAAATTGATTTCTTCTACAATACGACGAGTCCACAGATTTCATCCTTACTTGTGGGATATTATCCTCCTGCTAACAGGAAGTGGCAAAGAGCACCACAGCAGAGCTGTCTATATAGCTCCTCCCTTCCCCTCCACCTCCAGTCATTCAACCGAAGGTTATAGGAAGAGAAAGGAAAAGCTAAAAGGTGCAGAGGTGACTGAAGTTATAAATAATAAAAAACAATCTGTCTAAAATTGACAGGGAGGGCCATGGACTCGTCGTATCGTAGAAGAAATCAATTTATCAGGAAAGCATAAATTTCCTTTTCTTCTACAAGATACGACGAGTCCACGGAATTCATCCTTACTTGTGGGATACAATACCAAAGCAATAGGACACGGATGAAAGGGAGGGACAAGACAGAGAACTAAATGGAAGGCACCACTGCTTGAAGAACTTTTCTCCCAAAAACAGCCTCCGAAGAAGCAAAAGTATCAAATTTGGAAAATTTGGAAAAAGTATGAAGGGACGACCAAGTCGCAGCCTTACAAATCTGTTCAACAGAAGCATCGTTTTTAAAAGCTCATGTGGAAGCCACAGCCCTAGTGGAATGAGCCGTAATTCTTTCAGGAGGCTGCTGTCCAGCAGTCTCATATGCCAGGCGGATGATACTTCTCAGCCAAAAAGAAAGAGAGGTAGCCATAGCTTTATGACCCCTACGCTTTCCAGAATAAACAATGAACAATGAAAATGATTGACGGAAATCCTTAGTTGCCTGTAAGTAAAACTTTAAGGCACGGACCACGTCCAAGTTATGCAACAGACACTCCTTCTTGGAAGAAGGATTAGGACACATTGAAGGAACAATAATTTCCTGATTAATATTCTTATTCGAAACAACCTTAGGAAGAAATCCAGGTTTAGTACGTAAAACCACCTTATCAGAATGAAAAATGAGATAAGGCGAATCACACTGTAACGCTGAAAGCTCAGAAACTCGTCGAGCAGAAGAAATAGCAACCAAAAACAGAACTTTCAAAGATAATTTTATATCTATGGAATGTAAAGGTTCAAACGGAACCCCTTGAAGAGCTCGAAGAACTAAATTCAAACTCCAGGGAGGAGTAATTGGTCTAAATACAGGCTTAATTCTGGTTAGAGCCTGACAAAAAGACTGAACATCTGGCACCATCTGCCAAACGTTTGTGAAACAAAATTGACAGCACAGAAATTTGTCCCTTTAAGGAACTAGCTGATAAGCCTTTCTCCAATCCTTCTTGGAGAAAAGACAGAATCCTAACTTTACTCCATGAGTAGCCCTTGGATTCACACCAATAAAGATATTTACGCCATATCTTATTTTTCTAGTGACAGGCTTTCTAGCCTGTATCAAAGTACTAATAACAAAATCTGAGAATCCTCTCTTCGATAAAATCAAGCGTTCAATCTCCACGCATTCAGCTGAAGAGAAGTTAAGATTTGGATGTTGGA
The DNA here is from genome assembly GCF_027579735.1 of Bombina bombina. Lineage (NCBI taxonomy): Eukaryota > Metazoa > Chordata > Amphibia > Anura > Bombinatoridae > Bombina > Bombina bombina. The sequence goes on along the minus strand of NC_069503.1, from coordinate 501,141,008 downwards.
AAGGACCTTGAATGAGAAGGTCCTGTCTCAAAAGAAGTTTCCACGGTGGTAGTGAAGACATGTCCACTAGATCCGCATACCAAGTCCTGCGTGGCTACGCAGGCGCTATCACGATCACCGAAGCTCTCTCCTGTTTGATTCGAGCAATCACGCGTGGAAGGAGAGGAAACAGTGGAAACACATAAGCTAGGCTGAACGACCAAGGCATCTATCAGTTCGGCCTGGGGATCCCTCGACCTGGATCCGTATCTAGGAAGCTTGGCCTTCTGTCGAGATGGCATCAGATCCAATTCCGGTTTGCCCATCGGAGAATCAATGAGGCAAATACCTCCGGGTGGAGTTCCCACTCCCCCAGATGAAACATCTGTCTGCTTAGAAAATCCGCCTCCCAGGTCTCTACTCCTGGGATGTGGATTGCTGACAGATGACAAAAGTGGGCCTCTGCCCAACGGATTATCTTGGATACCTCTCTCATCGCTAAGGAACTCCTTGTTCCCCCCTGATGATTGATACAGGCCACAGTCGTGATGTTGTCTGACTGGAATTTGATGAATTTGGCCAAAGCCAACTGAGGCCATGTCTGAAGCGCATTGAATATTGCTCTCAGTGCCAGAATATTGATTGGAAGTAGAGACTCCACCTGAGTTCAGGGAATTCCAGACTGCACCCCAGCCCAGAAGGCTGGCGTCCTTTGTCACTATCACCCACGAGGGTCTGCAGAAGCAAGTCCCCTGGGACAGATGATCCAGCGACAACCACCAAAGAAGAGAATCTCTGGTTTCTTGATCTAGATTTATCTGAAGAGATAAATCTGCATAATCCCCATTCCACTGTCCGAGCATGCACAGCTGCAGCGGTCTGAGATGAAAGCGAGCAAACAGAATGATGTCAATTGCCGCTACCATTAATCCGATTACCTCCATACACTGATCCACTGATGGTCGAGGAATGGCCTGAAGTGCTTGGCAAGTATTTAGAATCTTTGACTTTCTGACCTCCGTCAGAAATATTTTCATGGCTACCGAGTCTATCAGAGTTCCCAAGAAAGGAACCCTTGTCTGTGGGACAAGTGAACTTTTCTCTATGTTCACCTTCCAGTCGTGAGTTCTCAGAAAAGACAGCACTATGTCCGTGTGAGATGTCAGATGATATGTTGACGCCTGGATCAGAATAACCTTTGTGAAGATTCTGGGTGCTGTGGCCAACCCGAAGGGAAGAGCCACGAACTGATAATGTTTGTCCAAGACGGCAAACCTTAGAAACTGATGATGATCCTTGTGAATAGGAATATGAAGGTAAGCATCCTTCAAGTCCACGGTAGTAATATACTGACATTCCTGGATCATTGGTAAAATTGTTCGTATTGTCTCCATCTTGAATGATGGAACTCTTAGAAATTTGTTTAGACACTTGAGGTCTAAGATGGGTCTGAACGTTCCCTCTTTTTTGGGAACCACAAATAGGTTTGAGTAAAACCCCTGTCCCAATCTTGGAACTGGACAAATTACTCCCATGGTAAAAAGGTCTTTTACACAGCGTAAGAAAGCCTCTCTTTTTATCTGGTTTGCAGATAATTTTGTAAGATGAAATCTCCCTCTTGGGAGAAAGTCCTTGAATTCCAATGGATAACCGTGTGTCACTATTTCTAGTGCCCAGGGGTCCTGAACATCTCTTGCCCAAGCCTGGACAAAGAAAGAGAGTCTGCCCCCTACTAGATCCGGTCCCGGATCAGGGGCCGCCCCTTCATGTTGTCTTAGTAGCAGCAGCGGGCTTTTTGGATTGTTTACCTTTATTCCAGTTCTGGTTGGGTCTCCAGACTGACTTAGATTGGGTAAAATTCCCTTCCTGCTTTGTAGCAGAAGAGGAAGCTGAGGGTCCTCCTTTAAGGTCCAGAAAGGAACGAAAATTATTTTGTTTACCCCTCCTCTTAACAGACTTATCCTGAGGTAGGGCATGGCCTTTACCTCCTGTAATGTCAGAAATGATTTCCTTCAATTCAGGCCCAAAAAGGGTCTTACCTTTAAAAGGAATAGCTAAAAGCTTAGTTTTTGATGAGACTTCAGCAGACCAAGATTTGAGCCACAATGCTCTACGTGCTAGAATAGCAAATCCTGCATTCTTTGCCGCTAATTTAGCAATTTGAAAAGCGGCATCAGTAATAAAAGAATTAGCTAGCTTGAGACCCTTAATTCTATCTAAGATGTCATCTAATGGGGTCTCAACCTTAAGAGACTTTTCTAGAGCCTCAAACCAAAAAGCTGCTGCAGTAGTTACTGGAACAATGCAAGCCGTAGGTTGTAAAAGAAACCCCTGATTAACAAATAATTTCTTTAGTAGACCCTCTAATTTCTTATCCATAGGGTCTTTGAAAGCACAACCGTCCTCAATGGGTATAGTTGTACGCTTAGCTAGGGTAGATATAGCTCCCTCCACCTTAGGGACCGTTTGCCATGAGTCCCGAATGGTGTCTGATATGGGAAACATTTTCTTAAAATTAGGAGGGGGAGAAAACGGTATACCTGGTCTATCCCATTCCTTTCTTATGATTTCTGAAATTCTCTTAGGAACCGGAAAAACATCAGTGTAAGTAGGTTCTTCTAGATATTTATCCATTTTACACAATTTCTCTGGTGGAATTACAATAGGGTCACAATCATCCAGAGTCACTAAAACCAACAGGCGGAGGTGTTCAAGCTTAAATTTAAAGGACATAGCATCCGAATCTGTCTGAGGTAAAACATTCCCTGAATCTGAAATTTCACCCTCGGACAGTAATTCCCTGACCCCCAACTCAGAACACTGTGAGGGTACATCGGAAATAGCTAATAAAACATCAGAGGATTCAGTATTTACATTAATACCTGACCTACTGCGTTTACCCTGCAACACTGGTAATTTAGATAATACCTCTGTAAGGGTAATTGACATAACTGCAGCCATCTCCTGTAGAGTAAAAAAATTAGACGCACTAGAAGTACTTGGCGTCGCTTGTGTGGGCGTAAAGGTTGTGACACTTGGGGAGAATTCGATGGCATATCCTGATTCTCTTCAGACTGAGAATCATCCTTAGGCACACTTTCCTGACCTAATATATGGTCTTTACAATGTAAGGCTCTTTCAGTACAAGAGTTACACAATGTTAGAGGGGGTTGCACAATAGCTTCTAAACACATAGAACAATGAGATTCAGATTCCTCAATGTCAGACATGTTGAACAGACTAGTAATAACCACAAAAGTCTTTAACACTTATTGCTTAAAATAAATTTTTGAAAAAACGTGTACTTCGCCTTTAAGAAAGAAAAAGTGAACAATTTTTCCAAAATGCTTAAATAATGTTAAATTAACTCCAAATTTAACTTTAAAATCGTTGGTTCATCCAAAAATTACTGCACCCAGAAGGGCAGAAATAAGGCTCTTAAAGGGACATGCCACCCACATTTTTTCTTTTATGATTTTGAAAGAGAATGCAATGTTAAAGGGACACTGTAACCAAAAATTTTATTTCGTGATTCAGATTGAGCATGAAATTTTAAGCAACTTTCTAATTTACTACTATTATCAAATTTTCTTAATTCTCTTGGTATCTTTATTTGAAATGCAAGAATGTTAGTTTAGATGCCGGCCCATTTTTGGTGAACAACCTGGGTTGTCCTTGCTAATTGGTGGATAAATTCATCCACCAATAAAAGAGTGCTGTCCAGAGTACTGAAACCAAAAAAAAGCTTAGATGCCTTCTTTTTCAAATAATGATAGCAAGAGAACGAAGAAAAATTGAAAATAGGAGTAAATTAGAAAGTTGCTTAAAATTGCATGCTCTTTCTGAATTACAAAAGAAAAAAATTGGGTTCAGTGTCCCTTTAAACATCTTTCTAATTTACTTAGATTATCTAATTTGTTTTATTCTCTTGATATTCGTTGCTGAAAAGCATATCTAGATATGCTCACTAGCTGCTGATTGGTTGCTGCACATAGAAGCATCATGTGATTGGCTCACCAGGTATATTGCTTTTTCTTCAAATAAGGATATTTTTAAAATTTCACAATTTTAGGTTTCTCACTGATATTATTTACAAACAGCATGTGCAATTATGGCACAAATGGTTGTAAATGCTTCTCTGGGATCCCCTTTGGTAATTAGAAGGCCGCTAAGTGTTGCTGCGCATCACACGTGTATTATGGCTAGCAGTGAAGGGGTTAATTAGGTAGTTTGTAGGGAGCTTCCAGGGTTAATTTTAGCTTTAGTGTAGAGATCAGCCTCCCACCTGACACATCAGACCCCCTGATCCCTCCCAAACAGCTCCCTTCCCTCCCCCACCCCACAATTGTCCCCGCCATCTTAAGTACTGGCAGAAAGTTTGCCAGTACTAAAATAAGTTTTTTTTTTTTGTTTGTTTTTTTAAATACATCTTTAGCATATTTACATATGCTACTTTGTAGGATCCCCCCTTAGCCCCCAACCTCCCTGATCCCCCCCAAAACAGCTCTCTAACCCCCCCTCTGCCTTATTGGGGGCCATCTTGGGTACTGGCAGCTGTCTGCCAGTACCCAGTTTGCAAGAGGATTTTTTTTTTTTTAATTATGTTCTTTTTCTGTAGTGTAGCTTCCCCCCCCCCCCACACAGACCAATCCCCCACCCCCTGACTAATGTATTTTTATATATTTAAAAATATTTTTTTTAAACTTTTAATACATATTTTTTCTGTAGTGTAGCGGTTCCCACCCGCTCCCTCCCCGTGCGCGCGCCCGTGCGCCTCCGATCACCCCCGCCCACGATCCCGCCCCCCTACACATCATCAGGACCATCGATGGCCGCCACCCGCCTTCCGAACCGGCTCCCACCCACCAACGGATTTAGCCGGTGATGTCCGGTGCAGAGGGCCACAGAGTGGCTCTCTCTGCACCGGATTGCTAAAAAAGGTTATTGCAGGATGCCTCAATATCAAGGCATCACTGCAATAACCGGAAAGCAACTGGAAGCGAGCAGGATCGCTTCCAGCTGCTTTCCAGACCAAGGACATACGCCACACGTCCTCTGTCATTACCTGTATTATTTTTTTTTTGAGGACGTGTGGCGTACGTCCTTGGTCGTTAAGGAGTTAAAGTACTTAGATCAATAATTTGTCAATTTACAGTCCAAAATACCCTCTGCACCTCGCCACAGCTCTTCTGTGGCGCCTACCTGCCCCCAGGGTAGTTTGAAAACACTTTCCAACACTCCAGACCAGCTTGCACAGTCCAGGAGCCACCGGAGTTACTGCTTGCTGCTGCCTAGCCTGAAGGAAGTGCGCATCTGAGCGCGCGAAAATAAGCCCCGCCCCTTAATGTCGATGCCGGATTAGGCCCAAACACAACCGCATGGGAAAGCGGTTTAACACCTAAGTTATTCACAACACAGTATAACCCCTCAAACACACCATTAAACAAATACATTTTAATGCCAAAAATAAAAACGTAATGTATCGTTTTTCTTTGCCTCTCCCATGTCACATAATGCCCATATAAAGTCAACCATTTATAAATAAAATCTAGGGACTCCAGTAATACACCTCTTGTTAAAATAGGATTACTGCTTACCCCATTCCCATACAGGGAAATAAATGCCAGCCAGTTCTGATATACCAAGTCTCCTCAGAATAAAAAGGCTGCACATACCTTAATGCTGCTTGTAGCATGAAACCGGTCTCCACACTGAAGATGTCTCATGGTTACCTTCAGAAGTCTTGTGGGAACCAGCATAGATCTTAGTTACAACTGCTAAGATCATCAACCTCAGGGCAGAAATCTTCTTCCATATCCCCCTGAGGAAAATAGTACTCACCGGTACCATTCAAAATAACAAAACTTCTTGATTGATGAAACTAAAACTAACACCTCACTTAACCATGTCTTCCTAGTATAACACAGGCAAAGAAAATGACTGGGGGTGCAGGGGAAGGGAGGAGCTATATATACAGCTCTGCTGTGGTGCTCTTTGTCACTTCCTGTTAGGAGGAGGATAATATCCCACTAGGATGAAATCCGTGGACTTGTCGTATCTTGTAGAAGAAAAAAGGATCCTGTTTCCTTATGATTGAGACACTACCTTATTTTTTAATACATTTTATTTTTACCCATTTAGATTCTACTAACAGGATGGAGTCTGTAAAGTATTTCATATCCTAAATATTTTAGTTCATGTAAACCACAACAATATCAAGAATAGCTCTCAAAACGCCGGCAATGTCTCTAAATGTTGAGCTCCTGGTTCAAACTTTGCTGCATCAGTAATATCCACAACAAGTTACATATGTAAATTCTGCACATCACATACAGTTATTTCCCTGGGAAAAGTTCCTCAATGTTTTCAATAAAGCAAAGCTTAATATACTGCTGTTCGCTTTTGTGCTGACGAATGAAAAATTGCAAACTGTATTGTTTCCGATAATGATTTACGTGACTGGTACCCTATATTTTATGCAATACGTGTTTGACACTATGCCTGATTTTGCATTGAGCTAATGTTTTTCCCATGGTGCATTCTACCCACTAGAACGCATAAAATTGTTTGCAAATAGCTCCTTTAACTTTTTATTTTGTTATTTGAAATAGATGCTTTTTCCTGCTGAAACCACCACCCGCACTGAAAATGTCAGTACTGTATAATTGGCTATAGATATGCTATGTGAACAAGAGGCAACAGACAAAATTAACTTCTCAGTTGAGAGATCAACCCAAACTAAAGGGTTATCCTGCACCTTCCTTTAATGCAATAAACCCTTATTGGCTGCTTTTCTGAGTCCATTGTCACTTTCCTCTCAACTGTGCCAAAATTAAAGGGACATAATACTCGTATGCTAAATCACTTGAAACTGATGCAGTATAACTGTAAAAAGCTGACAGGAAAATATCACCTGAGCATCTCTATATAAAAAAGGAAGATATTTTACCTCACAATCTCCTTAGCTCAGCAGAGTAAGTTCTGTGTAAAAAGTTACACCTGCTCCCAGCTGCAGGTAAAAAAAAAAAAAAAAAAATGAAGAAATGAACAGCAGCCAATCAGCATCAGCAGTGCTGAGGTCATGAACTCTTACTGTGATCTCATGAGATTTGACTTAACTCTCATGAGATTTCATAGTAAGCTTCCTTTACCTGATTGGTGAAATAATATGAGAGTTCACGAGGCTCATGCTTTCAGCTGTCCCAGGACAGACACACTAAAATGCTGCTTAGAAATCCTTTACAATGGGAGGTGGCTACTGAGGAACTTTTGAGGTAAAATATCTTTCTTTTTTACATAGAGATGTTCAGGAGATATTTTCTAGTCAGCTTTTTAGAGCTATGTTGCATCACTTTCAAGTGTTTAAACATTTGGGTATTATGGACCTTTAAACTTTCATGATTTAGAGTATGCAATTTTCAAACAATTTTACAATTTACTTCTATTATCTAATGTGCTTCACTCTCTTGGCATCCTTTGTTTAAAACATATGCACATATGTTGAAGAGCAGCAATGCTATGCTAGAAGCTAGCTGGTAATTATTGGCTGCACATATAGGACTTTACATTGGTTCACCTGATGTGTTCAGCTAGCAACCAGTACTGCCCTGCTGCTCCTTTAACAAAGGATATCCAGAGAATGAGCACATTTTATAATAGAGCATACCATTTTAAAAATATTTCAAATTTATGTTTATCTGAATCATACAAGAAAAATGTTGTGGATTTGTGCCCCTTTAATCTATCACATTCATCCTATACACCTAAAGAGTACACACGTAGGCCCCATTTTCTCCAACTTTCTCTAAGGTTTGCGCGCGCACAAATCCATCACTCACACTTAGTGCCATTCAATCAAGCTTATTTAACTTGTGTTTTAGCATCACCGTTGCTTGTTTAGCATTACTGTAATGCACGGAAAATTACATCTAGTACTGCTGTCTCCTTGTTTTGAATTAAAGAGACAGTAAATGTTAAAGCATAATAAAAATATTACATATCGTGCCCCCTTTTATGTTCTTTAACAAATTTGAATACTGTGGATCTTCCAATTCTGAGGACTGGAATTGCACAGTGCAGACTTTGGAAACCTAAACTATATATATATATATATATATATATATATATATATATATATATATATATATATATATATATATATATACACACATATATATATATATATATATATATATATATATATATATATATATATATATATATATATACATATACATATATATATACACATATATATATATACACATATATATATATATATATATATATACATACACACACATATATACACACATATATATATACATATATATACATATATATACACATATATATACACATATATATATATATATATATATAATAGGCATCATAAGAGGATAACAGATAATAAAACCTGCATTGGTTTGCAGTTTAACATAATTACGATGGCTAGGCTTCACTTCTAAGACACACTCCTAACTGGCTCAATGTCCATAGCTAAACTCCAGACTACAAGTGTAATATAATCAAGAGCAGCTTTTTAAGATGTTAATTTTTTTTTTTTGGTTGAAAAAAAACATTATTAAACAGGGACAGTAAACACCTTAAGATATATATATATATATATATATATATATATATATATATATATATATATATATATATATATATATATATATATATATATATATATAAAAAACTGTTTAGTTATGCATAATGAAACAACCTTGCAATAGATTTGCATTATTTATTTTGCCCCCCCCCCCTTGCATGCAATTTAGCTCTGAAAAACATAATTTATGCTTACCTGATAAATTTATTTCTCTTGTAGTGTATCCAGTCCACGGATCATCCATTACTTGTGGGATATTCTCCTTCCCAACAGGAAGTTGCAATAGGATCACCCACAGCAGAGCTGCTATATAGCTCCTCCCCTCACTGCCATATCCAGTCATTCGACCGAAACAAGCCGAGAAAGGAGAAACCATAGGGTGCAGTGGTGACTGTAGTTTAATTAAAATTTAGACCTGCCTGAAAAGGACAGGGCGGGCCGTGGACTGGATACACTACAAGAGAAATAAATTTATTAGGTAAGCATAAATTATGTTTTCTCTTGTTAAGTGTATCCAGTCCACGGATCATCCATTACTTGTGGGATACCAATACCAAAGCTAAAGTACACGGATGATGGGAGGGACAAGGCAGGAACTTAAACGGAAGGAACCACTGCCTGTAGAACCTTTCTCCCAAAAACAGCCTCAGAAGAAGCAAAAGTATCAAATTTGTAAAATTTGGAAAAAGTATGAAGGGAAGACCAAGTTGCAGCCTTGCAAATCTGTTCAACAGAAGCCTCATTTTGAAAGGCCCAGGTGGAAGCCACAGCTCTAGTAGAATGAGCTGTAATCCTTTCAGGAGGCTGCTGTCCAGCAGTCTCCTAGGCTAAACAGATTATACTCCGAAGCCAAAAAGAAAGAGAGATTGCCGAGGCCTTCTGACCTCTCCTCTGTCCAGAGTAAACAAAAAACAGGTTAGATGTTTGGCGAAAATCTTTAGTAGCCTGTAAGTAAAACTTCAAGGCACGGACTACGTCTAGATTATGCAAAAGACGTTCCTTCTTTGAAGAAGGATTAGGACATAATGATGGAACAACAATCTCTTGATTGATATTCTTGTTAGAAACCACCTTGGGTAAAAACCCAGGTTTTGTACGCAGAACAACTTTATCTGAATGAAAGATCAGATAAGGAGAATCACAATGTAAGGCAGATAACTCCGAGACTCTTCGAGCCGAGGAAATAGCCATCAGAAAAAGAACTTTCCATTAAAGAAGTTTGATATCAATAGAATGAAGGGGTTCAAACGGAACCCCTTGAAGAACTTTAAGAACCAAGTTTAAGCTCCATGGAGGAGCAACAGATTTAAACACAGGCTTAATTCTAACTAAAGCCTGACAAAATGCCTGAACGTCTGGAACTTCTGCCAGACGCTTGTGTAAAAGATAGACAGAGCAGAAATCTGTCCCTTTAAAGAACTAGCTGATAAGCCTTTGTCCAAACCCTCTTGGAGGAAGGACAATATCCTAGGAATCCTAACCCTACTCCATGAGAAATTCTTGGATTCACACCAATGAAGATATTTACGCCATATCTTGTGGTAAATTTTCCTGGTGACAGGCTTTCGTGTCTGTATTAAAAGGTATCAATTACTGACTCGGAGAAGCCACGCTTTGATAGGATCAAGCGTTCAATCTCCATGCAGTCAGTCTCAGAGAAAGTAGATTCGGATGATTGAAAGGACCTTGTATTAGAAGGTCTTGTCTCAGAGGCAGAGTCCATGGTGGAAAGGATGACATGTCCACTAGGTCTGCATACCAGGTCCTGCGTGGCCACGCAGGCGCTATCAATATCACTGATGCTCTTTCCTGTTTGATTTTGGCAATCAGACGAGGGAGCAGAGGAAACGGTGGAAACACATAAGCCAGGTTGAAGAACCAAGGCGCTGCTAGAGCATCTATCAGTGCCGCTTCTGGGTCCCTGGACCTGGATCCGTAACAAGGAAGCTTGGCGTTCTGGCGAGACGCCATGAGATCCAATTCTGGTTTGCCCCAACGGAGAACCAATTGAGCAAACACCTCCGGATGGAGTTCCCATTCCCCCGGATGAAAAGTCTGACGACTTAGAAAATCCGCCTCCCAGTTCTCTACACCTGGGATATGGATCGCTGACAGGTGGCAAGAGTGAGTCTCTGGCAAGAGTGAGTCTCTGACCAGCGAATTATCTTGGAGACTTCTGACATCGCTAGGGAACTCCTGGTTCCCCCTTGATGGTTGATGTAAGCCACAGTCGTGATGTTGTCCGACTGAAATCTGATGAACCTCAGTGTTGCTAGCTGAGGCCAAGCCAGAAGAGCATTGAATATTGCTCTTAACTCCAGAATATTTATTGGGAGGAGTTTATCCTCCTGAGTCCATGAACCCTGAGCCTTCAGGGAGTTCCAGACTGCACCCCAACCTAGAAGGCTGGCATCTGTTGTTACAATTGTCCAATCTGGTCTGCGAAAGGTCATACCCTTGGACAGATGGGCCCGAGATAACCACCAGAGAAGAGAATCTCTGGTTTCCTGATCCAGATTTAGTAGAGGGGACAAATCTGTGTAATCCCCATTCCACTGACTGAGCATGCATAATTGCAGCGGTCTGAGATGCAGGCGCGCGAATGGCACTATGTCCATCGCCGCTACCATTAAGCCGATTACTTCCATGCACTGAGCCACCGTGGGGCGCGGAATGGAGTGAAGAACACGGCAAGCATTTAGAAGTTTTGATAACCTGGACTCCGTCAGGTAAATTTTCATTTCTACAGAATCTATTAGAGTCCCTAGGAAGGAAACCCTTGTGAGAGGAGATAGAGAACTCCTTTCTTTGTTCACTTTCCACCCATGCAACCTCAGGAATGCCAGAACTATCTCTGTATGAGATTTGGCAATTTGAAAGCTTGACCCCTGTATCAGGAAATCGCCCAGGTAAGGAGCCACCGCTATGCCTCGCGGTCTTAGGACCGCCAGAAGTGAGCCAAGAACCTTTGTAAAAATTCTTGGGGCTGTAGCCAACCCAAATGGAAGAACTACAAATTGGTAATGCCTGTCTAGAAAGGCAAACCTCAGGAACTGATGATGATTCTTGTGAATCGGAATGTGAAGGTAGGCATCCTTTAAATCCACTGTGGTCATGTACTGACCCTCTTGGATCATGGGTAAAATGGTTCGAATAGTTTCCATCTTGAATGACTGAACTCTGAGGAATTTGTTTAGGATCTTTAAATCCAAAATTGGTCTGAAGGTTCCCTCTTTTTTGGGAACCACAAACAGATTTGAATAAAACCCCTGTCCTTGTTCCGTCCGCGGAACTGGATGGATCACTCCCATTACAAGGAGATCTTGTACGCAGCTTAGGAATGCCTCTTTCTTTATCTGATTTGCAGATAATCTTGAAAGGTGAAATCTCCCTTGTGGAGGAGAAGCTTTGAAGTCCAGAAGATATCCCTGAGATATGATCTCCAACGCCCAGGGATCCTGAACATCTCTTGCCCACGCCTGGGCGAAGAGAGAGAGTCTGCCCCCTACTAGATCCGTTGTCGGATAGGGGGCTGCTCCTTCATGCTGTCTTAGAGGCAGCAGCAGGCTTTCTGGCCTGCTTGCCCTTGTTCCAGGACTGGTTAGGTTTCCAGGCCTGCTTGGATTGAGCAAAAGTTCCCTCTTGTTTTGAAGCAGAGGAAGTTGATGCTGCACCTGCCTTGGAATTTCGAAAGGCACGAAAATTAGACTGTTTGGCCTTTGATTTGGCCCTGTCCTGAGGAAGGGTATGACCCTTACCTCCAGTAATGTCAGCAATAATTTCTTTCAAACCAGGCCCAAATAAGGTCTGCCCCTTGAAAGGAATGTTGAGTAATTTAGACTTTGAAGTCACATCAGCTGACCAGGATTTGAGCTATAGCGCCCTACGCGCCTGGATGGCGAATCCGGAATTCTTAGCCGTTAGTTTAGTCAAATGAACAATGGCATCAGAAACAAATGAGTTAGCTAGCTTAAGAGTTCTAAGCTTGTCAACAATTCAGTCTATGGAGCTGTATGGATGGCCTCTTCCAGGGCCTCAAACCAGAATGCCGCCGCAGCAGTGACAGGCGCAATGCATGCAAGGGGCTGTAAAATAAAACCTTGTTGAATAAACATTTTCTTAAGGTAACCCTCTAATTTTTTATCCATTGGATCTGAAAAAGCACAACTGTCCTCAACCGGGATAGTGGTACGCTTTGCTAAAGTAGAAACTGCTCCCTCCACCTTAGGGACAGTCTGCCATAAGTCCCGTGTAGTGGCATCTATTGGAAACATTTTTCTAAATATAGGAGGTGGGGAAAAGGGCACACCGGGCCTATCCCACTCCTTACTAATAATTTCTGTAAGCCTTTTAGGTATTGGAAAAACATCAGTACTCACCGGCACTGCATAGTATTTATCCAGCCTACACAATTTCTCTGGCACTGCAATTGTGTCACAGTCATTCAGAGCAGCTAATACCTCCCCAAGCAATACACGGAGGTTCTCAAGCTTAAATTTAAAATTAGAAATCTCTGAATCAGGTCTCCCCGATTCAGAGACGTCACCCACAGACTGAAGCTCTCCGTCCTCAGGTTCTGCATATTGTGACGCAGTATCAGACATGGCTCTTACAGCATCTACGCGCTCTGTATCTCGCCTAACCCCAGAGCTATCGCGCTTGCCCCTCAATTCAGGCAATCTGGATAATACCTCTGACAGGGTATTATTCATGATTGCAGCCATGTCCTGCAAAGTAATCGCTATGGGCGTCCCTGATGTACTTGGCGCCATATTAGCGTGCGTCCCTTGAGCGGGAGGCGAAGGGTCTGACACGTGGGGAGAGTTAGTCGGCATAACCTCCCCCTCGACAGACCCCTCTGGTGACAATTCTTTTATAGATAAAGACTGATCTTTACTGTTTAAGGTGAAATCAATACATTTAGTACACATTCTCCTATGGGGCTCCACCATGGCTTTTAAACATAATGAACAAGTATCCTCTGTTTCAGACATGTTTGTACAGACTAGCAATGAGACTAGCAATGAGACTAGCAAGCTTGGAAAACACTTTAAAGCAAGTTAACAAGCAATATAAAAAAAACGTTACTGTGCCTTTAAGAGAAACAAATTTTGACAAAATTTGAAATAACAGTGAAAAAAGGCAGTTACACTAACAAAATGTTTACAGTGTATGTAACAAGTCAGCAGAGCATTGCACCCACTTGCAAATGGATGATTAACCCCTTAATAACAAAAACAGAATAATAAATGACAAAAACGTTTTTTAAACACATTCACAACAACTGCCACAGTCTACTGCAGTGCTTTCCAAACTGTGTCGTGACACAGTGTGTCGGCAGCAATGAGTAGGTGTGTCCCAGCTTCAGCACAAACCTTTTTTTTTTATGTTTTCCGACTTTCCACCTGCCTTCTTATGTATATCACGTGGTTGACACCTAGTGGGTTACAGATCATCTAAACCTATTGGCTCAGCTCAGTGGGAACTGAAACTATTCCCATTGGTGGCACATTGACTCCTGACTGCACGTGTATTCTCCTCAATCGACTGGTGACTGCATGTGTAGTCGGTGAGTGGGACAGCAGTGTGTTTGCATCGCTGGCAGTAGTCAGTCGGACTCGCAGAGGGCGGCAGCTTAAAAGCTGAGCAGAAGTCAGTGGGGGTTTTTTGCAGCTAGCTCCCAGTAGTGCATTGCTGCTCCTGCTCTTGATATATAGATAGGAAGCAGAAGATTAAAAATTCTTGATGATGAAATGTGAGTGTCTTTATCTAATATTCCATCAAATATTCAGAAACTATGTTCATCCCATCAACTTCATACAACCCATTAAAATAGTAAGTAGCTATTGGTGATATAAATTTTTTTTTTATTCTTTCACATACTTACATACTGTTACTTGTAAATACATTTCATTATTATATTATTTATGATTGCGTCCGTATCTCTTAAAACAAGTTAGTGTAACCTTCTGTTTGCTAGTACAACTGAATTACTGTGTTGCGAAATGATGTAGGTCTAAAAAGTGTGTCACCAACATGAAAAGTTTGGAAAGCTCTTGTCTACTGTGATTGTTACCCTCCTCAAAAACGACTTTGAAGCCTTTTGAGCCCTTCAGAGATGTCCTGTATCATGCAGAGGGAAGCTGAATGTCTCTGTCAGTTTTTAGCTGCACAGAAAAGCACTAAAATAGGCCCTTCCCACTCATATTGCAAAAATCAAGCCAGCCATGTGGAAAAAAACTAGGCCCCAATAAGTTTTGTCACCAAACATATATAAAAACGATTAACATGCCAGCAAACGTTTTATATTACACTTTTATAAGAGTATGTATCTCTGTTAATAAGCCTGATACCAGTCGCTATCACTGCATTTAAGGCTTAACTTACATTAATCCAGTATCAGCAGCATTTTTCTACCAAATTCCATCCTTAGAAATATGTTAACTGCACATACCTTATTACAGGAAAACCTGCACGCTATTCCCCTTCTGAAGTTACCTCACTCCTCAGAATATGTGAGAACAGCAAAGGATCTTAGTTACTTCTGCTAAGATCATAGAAATCACAGGCAGATTCTTCTTCTAATGCTGCCTGAGATGAAACAGTACACTCCGGTACCATTTAAAAATAAACTTTTGATTGAAGTTAAAAAACTAACTATAATACACCACTCTCCTATTACTACGTCCATCTTTGTTGAGAGTTGCAAGAGAATGACTGGATATGGCAGTGAGGGGAGGAGCTATATAGCAGCTCTGCTGTGGGTGATCCTCTTGCAACTTCCTGTTGGGAAGGAGAATATCCCACAAGTAATGGATGATCCGTGGACTGGATACACTTAACAAGAGAAATGGAACCATTTCTAATTTTCAGAACTTGAAATGCACCTGCTGACTTCTCAAGGCTAACTCTGCTATATAGGTTTGTCCCTAATTGGTTTTATTAGATAACAACTGCAAAACAATGTAGCTTATACTAAGTTTGTGACTGTGGCTAACCTTGTTGTCTGTAGACTAAAGCTCAGATTGGCTCCTTCAAATAAGGCAAATGGAGGGCGGAGTTTGCTATTAAAAAATAATTGCACTAAAAAGGATGTTAATTTGTTTTAAAAATGTTAAGACTTGGCTGATGTAATTCTATAACAATACATCAGAAATGTCTTATTACAAGGTGTTGACTATCCCTTTAAGTCAACGCTGCCCAAATGTCAATGAATAAATAAGGTACATGCTGCTAATGTTCATTGGCTTATAGGTACAGTATTTCTATTTAATACAAAACAACCATTAGAGGAAGTACCTATCAATCAATAAGCATTAGTAGGGAAGGTTTATTAACCAATGCACATGATCATAGTATATACAAGTAATACTGCTGTATTAATTTTCTATGTAAACAGCATTTACTTTATAGCAGTGCTTTTCAACTCCAGTCATCAGGGCACACCAACAGGCCAAATTTTCATGATACCTGAACTAGAGCAAAGGTGAAATAATCAGCTAAGCGGTAACCATAATTATTAACCTGCTCACACCCATCAGCTAAATATTTCACCTGTGCACAAGCTCAAATATATTGAAAATCTGGCCCATTGATGTGCCCTGAGACTTGAGTTGAAAAACACTGCTTTCTATGACAGGATGAGTGAACTAAAGGAACACTAAACCAAAAAATGGTTCAGTTAAAGCAGGCAATTTTAGGCAACTTTCTAATTTGCTCCTATTATCAATTTATCTTTGTTCTCATGGTATCTTTATTTGAAAAACTAGGATTCTACGCTAAGGAGCCTGGATAGCGCTTGCTGATTGGTGGCTACTTTTACCCACTGATCTGCAAGCGCAACCCTAGCTTCATTTCACATATAGCCGTCCCTTTAAAAGTTATGTGTTTCATCTAAAACGAAAGTTTTTTTCCCCCCTCAATTCATAATCCAAAGTAAACGACTAATAAGATAACACAAACAACCCAGTAAAAACACATGATCACAAATAATCATACTGCAAAAAATATAATCAAAAAATCTCTCCTTAAAAAGGACCACTGTACACTAGATTTTTCTTTGCATGAATGTTTTGTAGATGATCCATTTATACAGCCCGTCTGGTAGTGTTTTTGTAACAATGAATAGTTTTTTTTTAATAAAATAGTGCTGATTTTCAGACTCCTAGCCCCATAGTCTCAGATTTAGACTAAAGTTTACAGATTCATGTTGCTCCTGTATGTGTAACCTGTCTTTTCATATGCAGGGAAGGGGGGAGGGGGGGGGTCTGCGCTTCCTGCTTTCACTGGGTGTCCCAGCCCAGCCTCATCAACAGTGCTAAACTGGGAGCTTCTAAGTAAGTTTTAAGCAGTTTTATACTGGATTTTTTATCAGAATCTGTGCATATTCTTCTTTATTATTTGCTCCTATTATCAATTTGTCTTTGTTCTCGTGGTATCTTTATTTGAAAAACTAGGATTCTAAGCTAAGGATCCTGGATAGTGCTTACTGATTGGTGGCTACTTTTACCCACCGATCTGCAAGCGCAACCCAGGTGCTGAACCAAAAATGGGCCAGCTCCTTAGCTTAGATTCCTGTTTTTTCAAATAAAGATAACATGAGAATGATTTAAAATTCATAATAGGAGTAAATTAAAAAGTTGCTTAGAATTGAATGCTCTATATGAATCACAAAAGAAAATAAATGGGTTTAGTGCCCCTTTAATACGACTAAGGAAGCTAATCTTTCCCTTTCTGGAATCAAAATAAGAGACAAGAGTAATAAATCTTCCAGCTAATCTTATTTTGATTGGAAAAATTCTAAGGGCATAGTTATATAAGTGATTGTCTTTTTAACTAATTGTACTAAATGGGCTAACACCTTTTACTTTCTGTAAAAAAATATGTAACTTATGTTTTCAAAATTCTGCAAACTGCCTAAACCAGCTATTTGATTGGTAGCATTTGCCGGGTTACAGAATGGGACACAAAAGAATGAGGTGTTTGAAGTCCCTTTAATATCTAAGAAAATGTAATAAATTCTAAATGTAAAATGTTTTCCACATACCTGAACAGTTTTTTTAATTCGGTGTGAGGGACCAGGATAATCCGGAGCATATAAATCCGTTAAGAATAGTGAATTGATGAGTGTTGACTTCCCCAGACCAGACTCACCTAAAGAAATGAGAATATTGTAATCTTAATAAACAAAGAATAAAAAAAGAATAAGAACCATAGAAAAGAGGATCTGTTTCAAACATCTTAATAAATGATCTGTAAACAATATGAGAAAACTGAATATAAATAAGCAAATAATATATAATTGTGTGATTAAAAATGACTTTAATATATAGTATTGAAATATAGGATATGCCACGTATTGATGAACAAAAATTTCCTTTCATGATTCAGACAAGTGGAAAAAAAAAAAAAAAAAAAAAACTTTCCTATTTACTCTCATTATCAAATTTATTTTGTTCTTTTGGTATCCTTTCTTGAAAAGTAGGTGGGAAGCTGTAGGAGCTTGAATGAGATGGCATCAGTTTTAGAACGGTTATACATTTGCAAGAACAGTAGGTGGCAGCAATGTATCCTGCCATGCACTGCTCTAAAAATGTGCACATGCTGCATATCTATATATCAATGAGAATGAGGTCAATTTGACAACTGAAGTGAATTGGAAACTTTCTCTTAAAGGGATTTGAAACCCTAAAAGTTTATTTTGCTATTCAAGCAGAGCATACCATTTTAAATTCTAAATTTACTTTTAAATATGAATGTTTGTTTGTTCCCACAGTACTCTTTGTTGAAGATACCTAGGTAGGTGTTCGGAGCACTTATTGGCAGGAAATAGTGCTGCCATCTAGTGCTCTTGATAATGTATAACATTGTTACGAAAGTGCTGCCATATAGTGCTCCAGACACGTGCATGCGCCTGTGCTTACGTCCCTGCTTTTCAACACAAGATACCAAAAGAACAAAGAAAATGTCATAATGAAAGTAAATTAGAAATTTGTTTAAAATTAAAGGCTCTATCTGAATCATGAAAGACAAATTTAGGGTTTCATGTCCCTTTGGAAAAAAAAGTAGAGGCATACTATTGAGGATCTGAGCTATACCGACGTATTCCTTTCCAAAGTAGATATAACTCTTCCAGAATCCCCCTTCCCTGTATTTGCCTCTACTCTTTGCACTAGCTTCATTTCACATATAGACGTCCCTTTAAAAGCCATGCGTTTCATCTAAAAGGTAAGCTTTTTTTTTCCCCCTCACTTCATAATCCAAAGTAAACGACTAATAAGATAACACAAACAACCCAGTAAAAACACATGATCACAAATAATCATACTGCAAAAAATATAATCAAAAAATCTCTCCTTAAAAAGGACCACTGTACACTAGATTTTTCTTTGCATGAATGTTTTGTAGATGCTCCATTTATACAGCCCGTCTGGTAGTGTTTTTGTAACAATGAATAGTTTTTTTAATAACATAGTGCTGATTTTCAGACTCCTAGCCCCAAAGTATCAGATATAGACTAAAGTCTACAGATTCATGTTGCTCCTGTATGTGTAACCTGTCTTTTCATATGCAGGGAGGGGGGGGGGGGGGTCTGCGCTTCCTGCTTTCACTTGGTGTCCCAGCCTAGCCTCAACAGTGCTAAACTGGGAGCTTCTAAGTAAGTTTTAAGCAGTTTTATACTGGATTTTTATATCAGAATCTGTGCATATTCTTCTTTATAGTAGTGTCTATTACATGCAGTTTTATATGAAAATGGGTGTATACTGTCCCTTTAATCTCAAACACAGGGAATCCAGAAGCACAACACAAATCACGCAAAGTAAAATACACTTATTCAAACTAACTACAAGAAAGTCATTTTAGAGGCCAAATAAGCACAGTGGTGTCGGCAAACTGAGAAATGTTGAGAATGCTAGAATACCTCCCCCTAAGGCAGCAAAGCAAATGCAACGTAGCACCAGCTGCTGCTCGCTTACAAGCTACTGCCTCTTAAACCCTAGTGCCAGTCTGTATAAATGCTATATGTAATATAGTGGGTATGCAAAACATTTGCTATGCAGCACTAGAGACTACTAGGTCCCTTTAAAAGTATGAAAGAAAAATGTAATTAAAAAAAAGAAGTCTTTTGAGAGGTTTAGAATAAGAATGGGTTTTCTGTGTGTGTGTTTGTTTAGTGTGGACATGAAAACAGAAATAGTGCTTGGAAGCCCTAAAACAAGTTCAAAATGACATATTCTTAATAACAATATTTTTCAGCACTAAAGGGTTAAAGACAGGACGATTATACATAACCAGCCACTATATAATTATCTTTATTTGTAATAAACCAGCAGAATTCACAATGAATAAAAAGACAAGGCAGGGACTAGGAACAAATGGATCAGAAGGTCCATACTGTTAGCAAGATTTGTCTTTATAAAAGTAAAATGAAAATTCAGCTAAACTAATTCAAGTTAAACTACAAATTCATTCAGCCACAATAGTTAAATCAAACCGACAACATAAAAATATTATTCTGGGAGTGAATGTTGAGAGTTGCTTGTATTTGGTTTCTAAGGTAGGGAAAGAAATTCAAATCGAGGCACTAAAAAAAAAACTCTTGTAAGCCAAAAACACTTCTATGGAAATCATACGATTCGTTAAGAAAATCATCCCAATCGTTATGGAAATATAAAATCTATAAATAGAAAGTTTAGAGAGCAAGCAGACTGGGGGAGGACAGGATTGAGTTTGCACAATTTATGGACTGTTGCTGGTATGACATTTATTAAACCTACTCAGTGGTGTTAAAGAGTGTATGTATATACTATATGCACAGATTTCATATCCAAACTAGTAGAAATCAACAGCGCTCCTCGTATATATACACCCACCACTCCTGTGACTCGGATTTCACATAAAACACAAGCATAAAATGGTGGGGGCACTACTTATTTAAAGGGCCATTACAGTAGAATTGCATGATCACCAAATGCATAATAAAAAGGCAATGCAATAATAAGGATTAAAAAATCATTGCTTTTTGGTAATTAGAAGGCCGCTAAATTCCGCTGCGCACCCCACTTGTATTATGCCCAGCAGTGAAGGGGTTAATTAGCGTGTAGGGTTAATTTTAGCTTTAGGGTAGAGATCAGCCTCCCACCTGACACATCCCACCCCTTGATCCCTCCCTGACCCTTCTCAAACAGCTCTCTTCCGTCCCCCACCGCACAATTGTCACCCCATCTTAAGTACTGGCAGAAAGTCTGCCAGTACTAAAATAAAAGGTTTTATATATATATATATATATATATATATATATATATATACACACATATATATATTCTGCAGTGTAGCATAACCCCTTAGCCCCCAACCTCCCTGATCCCCTCTCATCAGTACTGACCAGACCTTCTCCAGCGATGGGCCGCCCACCCACCTCCTCCTATCCCTCCCATGCCACTAACGATTGGCACCATCGCTGGCCTATGCAGAGATCTGCATCGGTTGCTTACCAGAGGGTATTGCAGATTTCCTCAATATTGAGGCATCGCTGTAATACCCTGAAAGCGGTATTCCAGCAATTGAAACGCCTAAGAATTCCAGCACTTGAAGCCCCTAAGGGCGTACCAGGCACGTCCTTGGTCATTAAGGGGTTAAAGGAACTTGCAGTACTGAGAAGACTTCTTAGATAATCTCCCCATAGCAGAGAGCTTTAGATCACTGGGCTTTGAGCCTAAAATTTAAAATGAGTAGTAGAATGTTTTCTGTCAAATTTCAAAGTTACATTCATTTTCTCTGTCCCTATCATGTGACAGCCATAAGCCAATCACAAATTCATATTCTCTGTCCCCATCATGTGACAGTCATAAGCCAATCACAAATTCATATAATCTGAACTCTAGCATATGCTTATTAAGTTTCCAAGATCAATATTTTTGAAAGCTAAGTGCAGCATATACATTATGGCTATTAAACAGACAAGTAATATATTTTCTAAAAATGTCCAGTGAGATAGGGCCAGAGTTAGGTTAAATTTAAGGGTAGGTACCCTCTGTCTGTTGTTCTCCCCTCCAGAGCACTCTTTTGCGACTACCTTGTTTTCCGGGCCCACCCACCAGAAGTCTCCGAAGTACATCTTTTTAATTTCTGCCTTTTCCTGGGGAAGACACAATATTTTTACCCATGTCAACAGCAGTTTGTGATTAGTGGCAATGAAAAAAGATAATGCCAGGACAATAAGATGTTCAGTAAAGGAAATCCCTCTTGTATTTATGTTATTAATTCTATGAAAACAACAGTTTCTTAAAGACAGCTTTTTCATGCAGCTATTAATTTGCTTAAAGGTTATGTAACCAAAAGCGTCTCAGCAGCCAGATGTCTAAAAACGAAGCTGATTCTGATTTTGCTAGTGCAATGAAAAGAAAGTAATGCTGAACGGAGTAAGATACCATATGGCCCTAAAGTGTCCACATCAACGAGGCAAAAATAAATGATGGATGCTGTTTGAAAAATGCTGTGCGTGTAAACTGTTCATTAGAAGCTTGATGATGAAACGTCCAGCTCTGAAACTGGACCATAACAGGAGTGCTTCTAAAAACGTATGTCAATGTACTGTATATGTAGTTTGTAGGAAAACTGCATTTTTCTTATCTGTTGATGTACAAATTGGCATGTAATTAGGATGACCATATTGCTGCTTTAAAAAGGGACACATGAATAATATATGTCAGGGCTGTTTTAAGAAAAGTTTTGTATAAGAACCCCAACATGTATTTTTCATGTGTCCCTTTTTAAAGCAGCAATATGGTCACCCTACGTGCAATGTATACCTGCGGTATGAGAACATGTACTAAATACATAATCAGCACATTTGTATTAAAATATGGGAATTACACAATACTTTTAAATTATATATGAAAATATTTTTTCTTCATTGCATCTAAATGTTAAGATGTGTAACGGTTTCATTTTTTTCTCCCCCTCTCTTTAAAGGAACATGAAACCCACTTTATTTTTTCATTATTCAGATAGAGAATACAATAAAAAAAAAAAAAAAAAAAAAAAAAAAAAAGATTCTAATCCACAAAGTTTTTAAAAAATGTGAGTTCTATCTGAATCATGAAGAAAACAAAATTGGTTTTATGTCCCTTTAAAGGAATACTAAACCCAAATGGTTTCTTCAATGATTCAGATAGAGCATGCACTTTTAAGCATCTTTCTAATTTACTCCTATTATCAATTTTTCTTTGTTCTCTTGCTAACTTTATTGAAAAAGCAGGAATGTAAAGCGTAGGAGCC
Organism: Bombina bombina; assembly: GCF_027579735.1. Taxonomy (NCBI): domain Eukaryota; kingdom Metazoa; phylum Chordata; class Amphibia; order Anura; family Bombinatoridae; genus Bombina; species Bombina bombina. The sequence goes on along the minus strand of NC_069503.1, from coordinate 501,118,135 downwards.
ATCCTATTTTAGTTCAGATTTGATTTGCAGTTAATGCTGGTTCCAGTATATGCTTTTTGGCTTTCTAGGGAGTGTAGGACAAAGCACCGTTTTAACTAAAAACTAAAAGGTGTTTAATATAATTTTAAATGTTAATGGGCATGACACTATCCACAAATGAGACATGAAAGCAGTCTATAAGCCAATGTGCTACTGACCAGTTGTGCACTTCCTATTAGTAAGGTTCTGAAATGTCCACTAATAATTGAACATGTGAGATTTCATGCTAACATATAAAATTACTAGTTCTACAAAAGGAAGACAAGTTCAGGGTTGGCCACAGTTTAACCTTTCTGTGAAACGAAAAAATTATTTCATGGCCCATAAAAGGAAAAAAATAACATGAAGGTGACAAAATAAATGTTTAGCATAAAAGAAAAGGGTGGCAGAACTTAAATTTCTTTCAGCTAAAATTGGAAAACAGTGTTTATGTTGGTTAACAATACTTCTATCAGCTTTTCACTGCCTCATTTCACAAAAAGGAAGGAAACATCAATCCTAAATGTCTTTTTAGACTGGTTAAAATTATGCGCGTGGAATTGGACCCATAACTTTAATTTTTTTTCCCATGATTCAGATAGAGCAGGCAATTTTAAACAACTTTCTAATTTACTCCTATTACAGGTATACCTCACTTTACATCGCTTCACTTTACAGCGATTCGCTAATACAGCGCTTTGTGTCGCTGAAGTTCATCCTCCAAGGATTTTGAAACAGTGCTGTAATCATCGTAAGATTGCGAGAAAAGTGACTGGCACCATTTTGTTATGCTAAGTTCACTCTGTTTATAGCATTGCAGTGCAATCTGTGTCTCAGTGCTATAGTCTGGCAAATTGCACTACAGTAATTGTCACTATTTTACAGGTACAGTATTTATTGAATACTAATTGAATACTGTGCTGTGCTAGTGTTAAACTAAACGTAGCACTATTGCACCCCTAATATATGTTAGTTCAAACATGTTTTCAGGATTTTAAACACTGAAAAGAAAGCTAAAACTGCCTTGTTTCACTTTAAGGCGGTTTTCACTTTACAGCAGGGCTCCGGTCCCTAACCCGCTGTATGAGCGGGGTATACCTGTATTTTTTTTCTTCATTCTCTTGCTATCTTTATTTGAAAAGCTGGAATGTAAAGCTTAGGAGCCGGCCCATTTTTGGTTTAGCACCTGGGCAGCGCTTGCTGATTGGTGGCTAAAAGTAGCCATTAATCTGAATCATGAAAGAAAAAATTGGTTTCATATCCCTATAAGTTTATTAAAAGCAAATAAAATAGATTCTGCTTAGCACATTAAAATCTCCATTCTCAGAGTAAGAAGGTTAATTCCTGATAACATTCATTCCTATTGATAACAAGGAGTTTCTAATATATATTATTATTATACTTTATTTATGAAGCACCAACATATTCTTACAATCTATACTTACAATCTAGAATCTCCTACACTTTTAGATTGTAAGTTCCCATGGGAATAAGGCCCTCAATTCCTCCTGTATGTGTTTGTAAATTTTGTTCTGTCTCTTACAAGTTTTATATCATTGTTTTATTTAAATTAATTGTACCCATGGACAGCGCTGCGGAATATGTTGGCGCTTCATAAATAAAGTATAATAATAATCTAGAAGGGTAGGAGGTTGAGAAACATAAGGTGAGGACTGCAAGATTGATGAGGGAAGCAAAATTAATTTATTATTGCGTTGGGTGGTAGGGTTCTCTTAACAAAAAAAAGTCTTCAGGGAGCATTTAAAGAAAGATTAGGGCAAAGCCTGACAGGAAAAGAAAGAGTTCCAGGGAGTAGGTGCTGCACAACAGAAGTCCTGCAGTCTAGCATGAGAGGAGGTGATAGTTGAAGATGCAAGGAGCAGGTCATTGTTGGACGGGCTGGAGAATACTTGTTGATTAGAAAGGAAAGGTAGTGGGGAGCAGCATTGGTGAGAGCTTTGTATGTAAGCATGGGGGGGGATTAGAAGGAGCTCAGTCTTTGACATGTTAATCTTTAGGTGGTGAGAGGCCATCCAGGAAGAGACAAGAGATAAGCAGTTGCTGACATGAGAAAGGACAGAGGGAGAACGAGCAGGGGTGGAGAGGTAAATCTGGGTGTCATCAGCATAGAGGTGCTATTGAAGCCATAACTGTTGATAAGTTTACCCAGTGAAAAAGTATAAATGGAGAAGAGTAGACGACCCAGAACAGATCCTTGAGGTACTCTGACAGAGGCATTGCATGTACCCATATGGGGAAGGGGTGGCTGTGGCTGCCATCTTACACTTTTCATTCATTCTATGTTTAGTATATTCCAGTTATAATACTTCTTTCAGCTTCCTGATATAAGAAAACTTTTTGGCTAGATCAGAGGCCTAAAAGATATATTCAGTAGAGAATCACAAAGTTCAAGTCATTAAGATGGGGCATTTATCTAAAATAGTCCACATGATTTCCATTAAAAAAAAAAACGTTTGGATTCTTTACCTCACTCAATAATGATAGGAGAAACCAGCATTTCTAAAGGTACTCTATTTAAGATAAGAAAACAAACGATTTTCAACGTGAGCTTTAAACGGTAATTAAACACTAAATAAATATTATTATTTAATTATATATTCTTCGTTCTCTTGGTATCTTTGAAAAAGCAGGAATTAAATCTTAGGAGCTGGCCCTTTTTTGGTTCAACACAGTGGATAGCGCTTGCAGATTGATGGCTACATTTAGCCACCAATCAGCAAGCGCTAGCCAGGTGCTGAATCCTGCTTTTTCAAAGATATCAAGAGAACGAAGAAAAAATGATAATGGGAGTAAATTAGAAAGTTGCTTAAAATTGCACGCTTTATTTGAATCATGAAAGAAAAAATTGGGGTTTAGTATCCCTTTCAGTGAAGAAGCAGCCAGCAGCATTCAGCTCTTTTCAGAGCCAGGATTTCTTCTTGTGAAAGTGCAACATACTAAGATCTGTGCAAATCCAGATCTTTTTCCTCCTGTACCTGCAATTCTCTTTAAAGCAGTTCTCATATTTTACCTCACTACAAAATCCAGTTGGTAAAGCTCTGCATGTTATACTGGGCAAAGTCATCTTGTATCTCACGCACAAGACAATACAATAGCACTTAGTATGAACTCCCAGAAAGTAGTAGATTTTTTTCTGACAAATTTCAAAAAGTTATGTATTTTTCCACTCATGCTGTATCATGTGACAGCCATCAGCCAATCACAAATTCATATACATATATTCTGTGAATTCTTGCACATGCTCAGTAGGAGATGGTAACTAAAAAAAAGTGTAAATATAATTTTGTTATTGGTATTAAATTGGAAAGTTGTTTAACCCCTTGGGTGCTAATCACGGCTCTGAGCCGTCACAGAGTTTCCCACTCTGGTGCTAATGACGGCTCAGAGCCGTCACTAGCACTCTCCCAACTTGAGGGAGATCTGGGGGCTCCCACCCGCTCCTACCCCGGCGATCGGTGCTGCATAATGAAAGGCATCGCCGGGACTTCCGTTTTGCGTGGTGATGTCACGCGCAATAAACGTGATGACGTCACAGTGCAACTTTATTTAACATTAACAATGTTAAATATAGGAGCAGGGGGCATGCTGCTTAGAAGCCTGTATCTCAGGCATCTAAGCAGCTACAGACCCCCAAGACCCACCGTTGGAAAGGTAATCGCCTAACCTTTCCAACGGTGTAAGTCTTGGGGATCTGAAATAAATTTAAAAAATATATATATATATATATATATTTTTAAAAATATTAAATAAAAGCCCCTTTAAGAAAACCTTAGCACCCAGGTGGGAAAGTGCTTAGCACTCAAAGGGTTAAAATTGCTACTCTATCTAAATAATGAAAGTTTAATTTTGACTTGAAAAAAATAAGCAAAAACAGAATTTATGTTTACCTGATAAATTACTTTCTCCAACGGTGTGTCCGGTCCACGGCGTCATCCTTACTTGTGGGATATTCTCTTCCCCAACAGGAAATGGCAAAGAGCCCAGCAAAGCTGGTCACATGATCCCTCCTAGGCTCCGCCTACCCCAGTCATTCGACCGACGTTAAGGAGGAATATTTGCATAGGAGAAACCATATGTTACCGTGGTGACTGTAGTTAAAGAAAATAAATTATCAGACCTGATTAAAAAAACCAGGGCGGGCCGTGGACCGGACACACCGTTGGAGAAAGTAATTTATCAGGTAAACATAAATTCTGTTTTCTCCAACATAGGTGTGTCCGGTCCACGGCGTCATCCTTACTTGTGGGAACCAATACCAAAGCTTTAGGACACGGATGAAGGGAGGGAGCAAATCAGGTCACCTAAATGGAAGGCACCACGGCTTGCAAAACCTTTCTCCCAAAAATAGCCTCAGAAGAAGCAAAAGTATCAAATTTGTAAAATTTAGAAAAAGTGTGCAGTGAAGACCAAGTCGCTGCCTTACATATCTGATCAACAGAAGCCTCGTTCTTGAAGGCCCATGTGGAAGCCACAGCCCTAGTGGAGTGAGCTGTGATTCTTTCAGGAGACTGCCGTCCGGCAGTCTCATAAGCCAATCGGATAATGCTTTTAATCCAGAAGGAGAGAGAGGTAGAAGTTGCTTTTTGACCTCTCCGTTTACCAGAATAAACAACAAACAAAGACAAAGTTTGTCTGAAATCCTTAGTAGCTGCTAAGTAAAATTTGAGAGCACGAACTACATCCAAGTTGTGCAACAAACGTTCCTTCTTTGAAACTGGATTAGGACACAAAGAAGGCACAACTATCTCCTGGTTAATGTTTTTGTTAGAAACAACTTTTGGAAGAAAACCAGGTTTAGTACGCAAAACCACCTTATCTGCATGGAACACCAGATAAGGAGAAGAACACTGCAGAGCAGATAATTCTGAAACTCTTCTAGCAGAAGAAATTGCAACCAAAAACAAAACTTTCCAAGATAATAACTTAATATCAACGGAATGTAAGGGTTCAAACGGAACCCCCTGAAGAACTGAAAGAACTAGGTTGAGACTCCAAGGAGGAGTCAAAATTTTGTAAACAGGCTTGATTCTAACCAGAGCCTGAACAAAGGCTAGAACATCTGGCACAGCTGCCAGCTTTTTGTGAAGTAACACAGACAAGGCAGAAATCTGTCCCATCAAGGAACTTGCAGATAATCCTTTTTCCAATCCTTCTCGAAGGAAGGATAGACTCTTAGGAATCTTAACCTTGTCCCAAGGGAATCCTGCAGATTCACACCAACAGATATACCAAATAATGTGGTAATTTTTCTGGTTACAGGCTTTCAGGCCTGAACAAGAGTATTAATAACAGAATCTGAGAACCCTCGCTTTGATAAGATCAAGCGTTCAATCTCCAAGCAGTCAGCTGGAGTGGGTCGAACGGACCTAGAACAAGAAGGTCTCGTCTCAAAGGTAGCTTCCATGGTGGAGCCGATGACATATTCACCAGATCTGCATACCAAGTCCTGCGTGGCCACGCAGGAGCTATCAAAATCACCGACGCCCTCTCCTGATTGATCCTGGCTACCAGCCTGGGGATGAGAGGAAACGGCGGGAACACATAAGCTAGTTTGAAGGTCCAAGGTGCTACTAGTGCATCCACTAGAGCCGCCTTGGGATCCCTGGATCTGTACCCGTAGTAAGGAACTCTGAAGTTCTGACGAGAGGCCATCAGATCCATGTCTGGAATGCCCCACGGTTGAGTGACTTGGGCAAAGATTTCCGGATGGAGTTCCCACTCCCCCGGATGCAATGTCTGACGACTCAGAAAATCCGCTTCCCAATTTTCCACTCCTGGGATGTGGATAGCAGACAGGTGGCAGGAGTGAGACTCCGCCCATAGAATGATTTTGGTCACTTCTTCCATCGCTAGGGAACTCCTTGTTCCCCCCTGATGGTTGATGTATGAACTTGGCCCTCGCTAACTGAGGCCAAGCTTTGAGAGCATTGAATATCGCTCTCAGTTCCAGAATATTTATCGGTAGAAGAGATTCTACCCGAGACCAAAGACCCTGAGCTTTCAGGGATCCCCAGACCGCGCCCCAGCCCATCAGACTGGCGTCGGTCGTGACAATGACCCACTCTGGTCTGCGGAAGGTCATCCCTTGTGACAGGTTGTCCAGGGACAGCCACCAACGGAAAGAGTCTCTGGTCCTCTGATTTACTTGTATCTTCGGAGACAAGTCTGAATAGTCCCCATTCCACTGACTGAGCATGAACAGTTGTAATGGTCTTAGATGAATGCGCACAAAAGGAACTATGTCCATTGCCGCTACCATCAAACCTATCACTTCCATGCATTGCGCTATGGAAGGAAGAGGAACGGAATGAAGTATCCGACAAGAGTCTAGAAGTTTTGTTTTTCTGGCTTCTGTCAGAAAAATCCTCATTTCTAAGGAGTCTATTATAGTTCCCAAGAAGGGAACCCTCGTTGACGGAGATAGAGAACTCTTTTCCACGTTCACTTTCCATCCGTGAGATCTGAGAAAGGCCAGGACAATGTCCGTGTGAGCCTTTACTTGAGGAAGGGACGACGCTCGAATCAGAATGTCGTCCAAGTAAGGTACTACAGCAATGCCCCTTGGTCTTAGCACCGCCAGAAGGGACCCTAGTACCTATGAGAAAATCCTAGGAGCAGTGGCTAATCCGAAAGAAAACGCCACGAACTGGAAATGCTTGTCCAGGAATGCAAACCTTAGGAACCGATGATGTTCCTTGTGGATAGGAATATGTAGATACGCATCCTTGAAATCCACCTTGGTCATGAATTGACCTTCCTGGATGGAAGGAAGAAGTGTTCGAATGGTTTCCATCTTGAACGATGGAACCTTGAGAAACTTGTTCAAGATCTTTGAGATCTAAGATTGGTCTGAACGTTCCCTCTTTTTTGGGAACTATGAACAGATTGGAGTAGAACCCCATCCCTTGTTCTCCTAATGGAACAGGATGAATCACTCCCATTTTTAGCAGGTCTTCTACCCAATGTAAGAATGCCTGTCTTCTTATGTGGTCTGAAGACAACTGAGACCTGTGGAACCTCCCCCTTGGAGGAAGCCCCTTGAACTCCAGAGAATAACCTTGGGAGACTATTTCTAGCGCCCAAGGATCCAGAACATCTCTTGCCCCAGCCTGAGCGAAGAGAGAGAGTCTGCCCCCCACCAGATCCGGTCCCGGATCGGGGGCCCGCATTTCATGCTGTCTTGGTAGCAGTGGCAGGTTTCCTGGCCTGCTTTCCTTTGTTCCAGCCTTGCATAGGTCTCCAGGCTGGATTGGCTTGAGAAGTATTACCTTCCTGCTTAGAGGACGTAGCCCTTGGGGCTGATCCGTTTCTGCGAAAGGGACGAAACTAGGTTTATTTTTGGTCTTGAAAAGACCTATCCTGAGGAAGGGCGTGGCCCTTGCCCCCAGTGATATCAGAGATAATCTCTTTCAAGTCAGGGCCAAAGAGTGTTTTCCCCTTGAAAGGAATGTCAAGCAATTTGTTCTTGGAAGACGCATCCGCTGCCCAAGATTTTAACCAAAGCGCTCTGCGCCACAATAGCAAACCCAGAATTTTTTCGCCGCTAACCTAGCCAATTGCAAGGTGGCGTCTAGGGTGAAAGAATTAGCCAATTAAGAGCACGAATTCTGTCCATAATCTCCTCATAAGAAGAAGAATTACTAATAATCGCCTTTCCTAGCTCATCAAACTAGAAACACGCGGCTGCAGTGACAGGGACAATGCATGCAATTGGTTGTAGAAGGGAACCTTGCTGAACAAACATCTTTAGCAGACCTTCTAATTTTTTATCCATAGGATCTTGGAAAGCACAACTATCTTCTATGGGTATAGTGGCGCGCTTGTGTAGAGTAGAAACCGCCCCCTCGACCTTGGGGACTGTCTGCCATCAGTCCTTTCTGGGGTCGACTATAGGAAAACAATTTTATAAATATGGGGGGAGGTACTAAAGGTATACCGGGCCTGTCCCATTCTTTACTAACAATGTACGCCACCCGCTTGGATATAGGAAAAGCTTCGGGGGGCCCCGGGGCCTCTAAGAACTTTTCCATTTTACATAGTGGTTCTGGAATGACCAGATAATCACAATCATCCAAATTGGATAACACCTCCTTAAGCAGAGCGCGGAGATGTTCCAACTTAAATTTAAAAGTAATCACATCAGGTTCAGCTTGTTGAGAAATGTTTCCTGAATCTGAAATTTCTCCCTCAGACAAAACCTCCCTGGCCCCCTCAGACTGGTGTAGGGGCCCTTCAGAAACCATATCATCAGCGTTCTCATGCTCTACAGAATTTTCTAAAACAGAGCAGTCGCGCTTTCGCTGATAAGCGGGCATATTGGCTAAAATGTTTTTGATAGAATTATCCATTACAGCCGTTAAATGTTGCATAGTAAGGAGTATTGGCGCACTAGATGTACTAGGGGCCTCCTGTATGGGCAAGACTGGTGTAGACGAAGGAGGGGATGATGCAGTACCATGCTTACTCCCCTCACTTGAGGAATCATCTTGGGCATCATTTTTACTAAATTTTTTTTTATGACATAAAATACATATAGTTAAATGAGAAGGAACCTTGGTTTCCCCACAGTCAGAACACAATCTATCTGGTAGTTCAGACATGTTAAACAGGTATAAACTTGATAACAAAGCACAAAAAACGTTTTAAAATAAAACCGTTACTGTCACTTTAAATTTTAAACTAAACACACTTTATTACTGCAATTGCGAAAAAGTATGAAGGAATTGTTCAAAATTCACCAAAATTTCACCACAGTGTCTTAAAGCCTTAAAAGTATTGCACACCAAATTTGGAAGCTTTAACCCTTAAAATAACGGAACCGGAGCCGTTTTTATATTTAACCCCTTTACAGTCCCTGGAATCTGCTTTGCTGAGACCCAACCAAGCCCAAAGGGGAATACGATACCAAATGATGCCTTCAGAAAGACTTTTCTATGTATCAGAGCTCCACACACATGCAGCTGCATGCCATGCTGTCCTCAAAAACAAGTGCGCCATACCGGCGCGAAAATGAGGCTCTGACTATGATTAGGGAAAGCCCTAAAGAATAAGGTGTCAAAAACAGTGCCTGCCGATATAATCATATCAAAATACCCAGAATAAATGATTCCTCAAGGCTAAATATGTGTTAATAATGAATCGATTTAGCCCAGAAAAAGTCTACAGTCTTAATAAGCCCTTGTGAAGCCCTTATTTACTATCTTAATAAACATGGCTTACCGGATCCCATAGGGAAAATGACAGCTTCCAGCATTACATCGTCTTGTTAGAATGTGTCATACCTCAAGCAGTAAGAGACTGCACACTGTTCCCCCAACTGAAGTTAATTGCTCTCAACAGTCCTGTGTGGAACAGCCATGGATTTTAGTTACGGTGCTAAAATCATTTTCCTCATACAAACAGAAATCTTCATCTCTTTTCTGTTTCTGAGTAAATAGTACATACCAGCACTATTTTAAAATAACAAACTCTTGATTGAATAATAAAAACTACAGTTAAACACTAAAAAACTCTAAGCCATCTCCGTGGAGATGTTGCCTGTACAACGGCAAAGAGAATGACTGGGGTAGGCGGAGCCTAGGAGGGATCATGTGACCAGCTTTGCTGGGCTCTTTGCCATTTCCTGTTGGGGAAGAGAATATCCCACAAGTAAGGATGACGCCGTGGACCGGACACACCTATGTTGGAGAAACTATATACATTGTTACAAACACTTCCAGGTGGGCTATATAAATGTATCATCTACAAAACATGTTGTTACGGTTACCCTTAGTCTCGCTGAGAGATGGACCGCTTAGTAGCCTGGATCCCTATTGCTAAAGAGGGGAGAAGCTGCTTTCCATAGTATTCTATATGAGTCTCGCAAATATAGAATAATCTCCCTTAGCTGCAGTACCGCTAGGATACCCTTCTGCCCACAAAAACGAGTCAACGCTGCGATTGAGGGTCAAACAAGAACTCAGGACTGGGATGCCCAGCCTGCTTTTTATTAAGGTTACATGCACACAGGGCACTCCCAGGGGGAGAGGGGGGGAAGCACAAAATCCCCCATCACACATTTAGATAGAGAGCACTGTCCTTTGACAGGCCACAATAGGATTACAGTACTTAAGATAACAAGTTTACAAGTTCATCTTATCAATTAGCAGTCTGGCTCCAGAGGTGATTAGACAATAGTTTCTAAAAGCTGAAAAAAAAGAGTTAACTCTTTATGAAATGATACTTGTTACGGTTTTCTTGGAGCCCTTCTTAGGCGCTGGCTTGCTGGTTCAGGCATTGCTGCTGGGAAATAAGCTCTTCACAACAAAATAACTAATGCTTCTGTAACAGTGCTCCCTTTCTGTGGAACACTCTGGCAGACACGGTCTGACCCCTTTTCGGGGCAGACTAAGGCTGTCCAGACCGCTGATTATGCGGGGCTGAGGTCGGTTTGTCTGGACAACCCGTCGGCGTTGCCATTCTGTTTCCCAGGTCTGTAAGTAATGGTGAAATTGAAGGGTTGCAACGATAAGCTCCAACGTAATAGCCTGCCGTTATCTCCAGAGACCCGGTTCAGCCACACCAACGGGTTATGGTCGGTGACCAGAGTGAACTCCTGACCATATAAATAGGGAGTCAATTTCTTTAATGCCCACACCAAAGCCAAACACTCCTTTTCGACCGCTGCATAGCTGACTTCGCGGGGCAGGAGCTTCCGGCTGATGTAGGCAACTGGATGCTCCCCTCCATCTTCGCCTACTTGGCTGAGGACGGCTCCCAGCCCGAACATGGAAGCATCTGTATGGACGATAAAACGTTTGTTAAGGGCTGGGGCCGCCAAGACAGGAGCGTTAATTAGAGCATTTTTGAGAGCCTGGAAAGCCGTTTCACAGTGGGGAGACCACAGGACCTGTCGAGGTAAGTTCTTCTTGGTCAAGTCAGTCAGGGGTTTGGCAAGTGTGCTGTAGTCTGGTACGAACCGTCTATAGTACCCTGCCGTGCCCAGGAAGGCTAGGACCTGAGTCTTAGTGATGGGGGTGGGCCAATTGGCGACAGCTTCTATTTTGGCCGGCTCTGGTCGCTGCTTTCCACACCCCACCCGGTGACCCAGGTACTGTACCTCGGCCATCCCAAAGTGGCATTTTTCTGGCTTCAGAGTCAGGCCAGCAGCCCGGATCTGATCCAGAACCATTCCCACATGAGCTAAGTGGTCCTCCCAGGACTCACTGTGGATCGCTATGTCGTCCAGGTAGGCGCAAGCAAAACTCTGGAAGCCATCCAGGAGCCTATCCACCAAGCGCTGGAATGTAGCTGGGGCATTCTTCATCCCAAACGGCATTACCCTAAACTGATATAAGCCGAATGGGGTGACGAATGCCGACTTGGGGATAGCCTCCGGGGCCAGGGGAATCTACCAGTAACCTTTGCAGAGGTCAATAGTGGTCAGGTAATTTCCCCTGGCTATACGATCGAGTAGCTCGTCTACCCTGGGCATAGGGTAAGCGTCCGTCACGGTATTTTCATTGAGCCTCCGATAGTCTACGCAGAACCGGGTGGTCCCATCTTTCTTGGGCACCAAGACAACTGGGGAGGCCCAGGGACTATCGGAGGGCTCAATTACCCTGAGCTGGAGCATCTCATCGATCTCCTTCTTCATTCCTGTCCTAACTGCTTCGGGGATTCGGTACGGAGCCTGGTGCAAGGGAGCTTGTCCTGGAGTATCTACCTGGTGGGTGGTTAAAGTAGTGTACCCTGGCTTCGGGGAGAAGGTGAGGTGTTTAGACTGGAGGAGTTGGTTGAGCTGCTCCCTTTCAGTGGGGCTAAGTCGGTCCCCTATCTGAACCTGCGCCACTATACCTGTGGGGAGGCTCTTTTCTAATAGGTCTGGAATGGGTAAACTGTCGGGGTCTTCCTGAGGGGAACAACATACGGCCGTCACGTTCTCTGGCCGCTCAAAATATTCCTTGAGCATGTTTACATGGAATGTCTTTCTAAGATTGTTGTCGTGGCAGCTAGCTATCACATAAGTGGTGTCTCCCCTTTTCTCTACGATCTGGTAGGGACCCTGCCAGGACGCCTGCAATTTGTCTGTCTTCACCGGCTTAAGTACTAACACCTTTTGTCCTATGGTGAAGATTCTCTTTCGGGCCCCCCGATCGTACCATACTTTCTGTCTTCTCTGGGCCAACTGGAGATTAGCCCGCACGGATTTGGCTAATTGCTCCATTCGGTCCCTGAGTTCCAGCACGTATGGCACAATGGGGACACCGTCAGCCTCCATCTCTCCCTCCCAGTGCTCCCGGATCAGGTTTAGGGGTCCCCGTACCTTTCTTCCGTAGAGCAACTCGAAGGGAGAGAACCCTGTCGTTTCCTGGGGCACCTCCCGATAAGCAAATAGGAGGTGCGGCAGGAAGCGTTCCCAGTCTCGGTATTCCTGAGTGAACGTCTTGAGCATTTGCTTGAGGGTCCCATTGAACCTCTCACACAGCCCGTTCATCTGGGGGTGGTATGGGGAGCTCAGGAGGGACTTAATTTTGCAAACCTGCCAGAGTTGTTGGGTCAATTCAGCCGTAAATTGGGTGCCTCGGTCGGATAGGATTTCTTTTGGAAATCCTACCCGGGAGAACACCTGTACTAGTGCATTCGCTACCGTATCCGCTTGTATGTTGGATAGGGCGACAGCCTCTGGGTACCTGGTAGCGTAGTCCACTACGGTAAGAATGTATCGCTTACCGGAGGGACTAGGGGTAGCCAGTGGTCCCACTAGGTCAATAGCAACCCGGCTGAAGGGTTCCTCTACAATGGGCATATTTACTAGCTGGGCTTTAGGGTGATCGCCTCGCCTTCCTACTCGTTGACACACATCGCAAGTGTTACAGTAAGTTCTAACGTCAGCGTGCACCCCTGGCCAAAAGAACGTGTGAGTAATGCGGTGTAGGGTACGGGTAACGGCTAGGTGGCCTGCTAAGGGGATGTCGTGGCCTATTTTGAGGATTTCTTGACGGTATTTGTGGGGCACTACCAGCTGTCGCCTACGCTGTCCCCTTTTCTCTGTCCAGCGGTATAGTTTCCCTTTTTCCCATAAGAATGTTTCGTTATCTGCCCCGCCCCCTCCGGTCTCTGCTCGTTCCCGGTACTTTTGTAAGGTCGGGTCAGTCTTAGACTCTGCCTCGAAAGCATCTGGGGTGTCCCAGGGTATGGGGCCTAACCTGTCAGGCAAGGTCGGGGTAGATCTTACCTGTGTCTCCCGCACTGGTGAGAGCTCTCGCTCCGTCCGGGCTTGGGCCCGTGTAGTCACTGGGTCCGCCTCGTTGTTGCATACTGGAGCATAGGCAGAAGTCATGGGGCCCAAATCGTTGCCCAGTAGTACTTCGGCAGGTAAATTATCCATTAGGCCCACGTACACAGCCCCCTTTCCCGCTCCCCAATCAAGATGCACTTTAGCTGTTGGAATTTTGTACACATCCCCCCCCGCCACTCTAACGGCCACAGTCTGTCCGGATCGCTTGTGCTCTGGCACCAAATGACTCTGTACCAGCGTGATAGTAGCCCCTGTGTCTCGCAATCCCTCGGTAGATCGCCCCTCGAGCCATACCCTCTGCCGATGGTGCTGGCGGTTATCTGAGGCAGCATATACAGGGTCTGCCTCGTGAAGCGGCCCCACATATCCCTCCATAGGGGCCTCTTGGTTAACACAGAGGGCCCGGGCCGGACGATAGGACCCAGAGGGGTAATTGTAATTCCTGGGTGTCTGGTGCGTATTAAGGGGGCAGCTAGCCATGAAATGCCCTGGTTGCTTGCATCGGTGGCAAGTCGGTCTGGGACGCTCAGAGCTGTTATTGGGTGGTCCTGAGTGTCGGACGGGCCTTGTGGGCACCGGGGCTCGGAATTCAGTACGAGGGGGTGCACGGTAAACCTCTCTGGGTTCGACCCGTGCTGGAGCTCGGTAGTTCATGGGTTCGTGAAGACGGGAGTCATAATGTTCATCGGCCAATTTGGCTGCTTCTTCTAAGGTAGAAGGCCGCCTGTCTCGCAGCCATTCCTTCCCTTGCTGTTCCATGCCATTATAAAAATGTTCTAAGAGAAACAATTGTAAAATTTCCTCCCCAGTCACCGCTTTACTTCCGCTCAGCCAGTGATTTGCCGCTCTCCGCATTCGGTGCGCCCATTCCATATGGGTATCGTTAGGCTTCTTTTCCGTGCCCCGAAACTGTCGGCGATACGTGTCCGGAGTTACAGCGTACCGTCGCAACAGTGTCTCCTTAACTAGCTCATACTGTGTCACTTCCTCAGCACCCAGAGTACGAAAGGCTTCCAGGGCTCGCCCGGATAGTTTCCCAGACAATATCGTGGGCCACTCTCTGTTGGGAATCTGGTGCAGGGCACATTGCCTTTCGAAGTCCGCCAAATATTCATCAATCCCTGTCTCGCTCTCTAGGAAGGGTCGAAATGCCGCATAGGGTATCTTGGGCCTCCCAGCATTTTCGACAGGGATGATTACCTGCGGGGCTTCAGCATTGCGGTGTGCATTCGCTAGGTTGAGTTCGTGGGCTCGAGTCTCTCGTATATCCTCGTCCGCCTCTGCCATCAACTGCTGTACCAATTCCATGGAGGGGTTCGGCCCGTATAATGAGAGCCTTTCCCGAACAATCCTGGTTTTTTCGTCACTAATCGTGGTCGGTGTTTCCGCCATTGTGAAGCTCTGATCCAGTTCGGTCAATTCTGCGATCAGCTCTCTCCTCGGCTGGTTGCTGGCGTACCCCCCTCTGCTTTCAAGTAAATCCTTTTGGGTTGTACGCTTCAATTTTTCGAAAGCGCTCTCCATCCGTTCTGTACCTCTCCTAGGAAATCCAGGAAAATCCCGCCGCTGCCGCCAAATGTTACGGTTACCCTTAGTCTCGCTGAGAGATGGACCGCTTAGTAGCCTGGATCCCTATTGCTAAAGAGGGGAGAAGCTGCTTTCCATAGTATTCTATATGAGTCTCGCAAATATAGAATAATCTCCCTTAGCTGCAGTACCGCTAGGATACCCTTCTGCCCACAAAAACGAGTCAACGCTGCGATTGAGGGTCAAACAAGAACTCAGGACTGGGATGCCCAGCCTGCTTTTTATTAAGGTTACATGCACACAGGGCACTCCCAGGGGGAGAGGGGGGGAAGCACAAAATCCCCCATCACACATTTAGATAGAGAGCACTGTCCTTTGACAGGCCACAATAGGATTACAGTACTTAAGATAACAAGTTTACAAGTTCATCTTATCAATTAGCAGTCTGGCTCCAGAGGTGATTAGACAATAGTTTCTAAAAGCTGAAAAAAAAGAGTTAACTCTTTATGAAATGATACTTGTTACGGTTTTCTTGGAGCCCTTCTTAGGCGCTGGCTTGCTGGTTCAGGCATTGCTGCTGGGAAATAAGCTCTTCACAACAAAATAACTAATGCTTCTGTAACACATGTATGCAAAGAAACAGAGTACAATGCCCCTTTAACTCACCCTGAGGTCAGGAAATTCAGAAAATACTACAGCTAGAGTCTAAGCCTATACCACACAATACCACCATGGCCTTGAGACAAAAGATGTATTTTCAAAAGTAAATAGTGTCATTTGCAAGGCCAACTAAATTATTCCCTTTTCTTGACAGACACTCCTCCATTTTACATTATTTTCAAAAGCTGATTGTAGAAAGCACATAAAAAAACTACACTTTTTACCTTATTCAATAGATGGAAATTGGTATTGATTAACAAAAAAATAAATGGTGAATTAGTCAATGAAACCTCTGAATAGTACTCACATCACCTGGAAACTGCTTACAAGAGTGTTATTTTAGAATTATACATTCCATCGTCTCTCCAATAGTAGTCATAAATAAAAACACATTCCAGCTGGGATTGCCAACTGTGTTGCTTTGATTAATATAGCTTTGTGTGTTCCAGCACAGATTTGCTCATTAGCATAAGACTTTTTTTCTGTCAGGAACGATATGCCTTGTCAATATCTATGGCCAAAAAAAAAAAAAGATTTCCTTTCATAGTACAGCAACAGTTTAGCATTGCAATAGTCTATTAAATAGCAGGGGGTGAAAAGATGCACAGCCAGTAAAATGCTGAGGGTGGGACATTACTGTAAATCTGGAGTTTGTGCAGGACATTTACATAACCAAACATATTAGATGACTTTTTAAAAAGTAAATCTAAGCCAACAGTGTTTCCACTAGAGCAGGGGATTATGGGATAGCAGGGCCGGACTGGGAATAAAAGGCAGCCTTTGAAAATATGGAGACCAGCTCTATTTTTTGTTTAGACAGTAGATTGTGCACGCCCTATTTTTCTCAAAGGAGATTAACAGGGATACTCCTTCCCCTCAATATTTTTTTCAGAATTATATTACATTAGTTTGTAATATAAAAAGTGCCAGATTATTGTGATACAGGCACCCTTCAACCCAATTGCATCCATCAACCACCCTTTTAAATTGTTTTTTAGTACCCATCAGGACATGACAAAAACCCTGTGTGGGCTGGGGTAAATTCCATGTAAAATAACCATTAGCATATTTATTCTTTTATACTGGAACTAATTCAGTGGGGATTGGGAGGAGAGTCCACTGCTTCATTCATTTCTTGTGGGAAATAAGTACCTGGCCACCAGGAGAAGGCAAAGACACCCCAGCCAAAGGCTTAAATACCTCCCCCACTCCCCTCATCCCCCAGTCATTCTGCCAAGGGAACAAGGAACAGTAGGAGAAATAGAGAATTAATGGTGCCAGAAGAGTAGGGGAGCCATTTAAGCCTTTGGCTGGGGTGTCTTTGCCTCTTCCTGGTGGCCAGGTTCTTATTTCCCACAAGTGATGAATGAAGCAGTGGACTCTCCTCCCATTAAGATGGAAAATCAATGAGATTACTGATATTCTCCACAAAAGTACTATTACTTGTACAAATCCCAGGAGCCAGGGCTGTGAGAATATAACATCTTACTCTTAACATTTGAGAAAATTCTACCTATGCCTATATGTGAACTCATTACCTGGCACTTATTATTACGTTTTATATACCTTTGTCAGTTGCTGCTAAAAGAAGAAAACCCTAAAGTCAACATGCCGGTGTTCTATCAGATTTTGCTACCTTGTCAGAATCTGCTACTTCTGAGTGTGCATGGTCTGTATTATGTAATCGCACTGCACATATATTAATAAGGAATGTGTGGAATGCGATTATGTAATCAGCAGCATGCGCACTGAGAGGTAGCAAATTCTGATAAGTAAGTTGTCCTGTCGGATTTTGCTGCAGGCCAATCAATGCGTGCATGCGCTGTTCAATCACTTATGTGTGCAGGACGATTAAAGCGTGTCCTACACAATATATATATATATATATATACACACACACACACACATATACATACACATATACACAATTATATTAACCATCTTTTGCCTTATTTCTTATTTATTGGTCTGTTTTACCTTATACTTTCCAGCTACATTTTTCCTGTGAACTATAGATTATATAATGTGTGCAGGACACACTTTAATCGTCCTGCACACTAGGGATGGGCGAATGCTTCTAAAAGTTTGAAATTTAAAACGAATTTTGATACATTCGTTCGAATCTCAAATGTTTATATAACATTCTATTTTAAAATTTTCGTTTTCAAATTTTTCAATAACATTCGAAAATATTTGTTCGAATAATAAATAGAATGTTTAGCTATGTATTTTATATCACATTCAATTTCAAAATGTCACATTCAAAATAGTATTTCTGGTCTACAACTTTGTTGTATAAATGTAATATTCAAATTTGAATGCTACATTCGAATTTGAATGTAACATTCTAATTCAAAATAGTATTTCTAGTCTAAAACTGTTGTATAAATGTAATATTCGAATGTCACATTCGAATTCAAAATAGTATTTATAGTCTAATACTGTGTTTTATAAATGTAATATTCGAATTCGAATGTGGCATTCCAATTCGAATGTGGCATTCCAATTCGAATGTGGCATTCAAAAACTGTAAATAACATTCAATAATAGAATTTTTATGAATATTCGTTCTTAAAGTGAAGGTCAAGTCTAGCGCTCTGTATACGCAATTCCAATCTATCACCCAAAATAATTATGATGTTCATTCATCAAAATATATGCAAATACAATAGTAATTGAGATATTTTACTTTTTTGACCCGCTCCGTTTCTGCTCTTCAATCCGCCCGCCATAGTGCCTTTAGTGATTGACATATTTTCAATCCAATCGTTATTTTAACCCCATGGCGTCCAGCCCCTTTTCTGTATCGTCATCGACATCTTCTGCGCATGCGTTTACGCAAACAGCGTATCATCCATGGCATGCTCGTTCATGTTACGCGCATGCGTTCTCTGTTCTACAAGTTCATTGTATCGTTAGCACTCTGATAATCGAAAAAGCGCTACCCAAATAACTATCCGGTAATTATGATACAGCAGAGCATCTCACATATTAAATATTTTACCTCACAATGATTTTTTTCTAGAATCTGGCAATCTTTATCTTTATTCTAATTTGCATTATTTTGTTTAAGTAGCTAATGCGGGAAAGATTAGTATGCAGTCATTCGATAGATCCGTGTAGAGAATAATAACATACCCACAACTTATTAATTTTAAGATTGTATTCACATATCTTATAAAATGAACATGTTATCTAAGATAGAGTACATTATTCACTGACCGTAACAAAACCTGGTGATGTATATACGGTTTTTGAGACTGAGTGACACACTTGCGTATCAGTGACTGATAGAGTTTTGATACAGAGTCACGGCAAGTACTTGAACGCATGCGCCATTGAGCGGAGGATACGCATGCGCAGTTGATGTCTATTACGGGTGCACGAGCGTAGTCCGACACTAACTGAGAAAGCTACGTCACCCGATAAGAAGAAGGAAGTGTTGATGGGGCGGAGCGTGTAGCGCAAACGGAGGAATATTATAAGTAATATTTAGATGTGCAAGAATACATTTTAAAAAATATTACATAAGCGACTGCAATAGTTGTAATATTATTTTCTACATTAGCACTTTTGAATTAGAAAAATTTACCTTCACTTTAACATTCAATTGTGTAAATCGAATTTCTACAATAACATTCGTTCTAACATTCGAATATAAACACATTCGCCTATCCCTACTGAAAACATAAGTGAGTGAACAGCGCATGCGCTGTATATTGGCCACAGCAAAATTAGATAGGACTACTTCCTTCTGATAAGGTAGTAAAATCTGATAGGACACCGGGAAATGCAACATGCTGTATAGAAAACGTTCAGGGGAAATTGTTTTGCATTCACAACTTCCTAGGTGGTAAATATTCTTGCCCAAGCACGTAACACATAATTTCAGACATAAGAATGTGTCCAATTTTGTTAATCTTCTTTATGATACGAGTGTAATATGCCAAAAATGTAAACCAATAGTACAAAGAGAGGCTTGTGTATTAATATACATATCTGAAACAGAAAGCAAAAAGCTACCAGAAAGCAAAAGTAATATTGACATTCACACTATTTACTCCACATGGAAACACTCTGATTATGACATTAAAGGGGCATAAAAACAATGGATAAACTCAGCACTTCCAGTACTCATTTGTATTAAAGGGACACAAAACACATTTTTTTTTCATCATTCAGATAAAGCACACAATTTTAAATAACTTTCAAATATACTTCTATTACACTCCTGCACTCTTATAAAGAGACATAAAACCCACATTTTTGCTTTCATGATTTAGATAGATCATGATTTTTTTTAAACAACTTTCCATTTTACTTTATCTAATGAGTTGTGTTCTCCCGATATCCTTTTGTTGAAAGGGATACCTAGGTAGACTCAGGAGCTGCTGATTGGTGGTTGCTCGTATATGCCTCATGTTATTGGTTCACCCAGTGCGTTCCAATAGCTCCCAGTAATGCATTGCTGCTTCTTCAACAAATTATACCAATAGAATGAAGCAAATTAAATTATAGAAGTAAATTAGAATGTTTAAAATTGTATTCTCTATCGGAATCATGAAAGAAAATGTTTGGGTTTCATGTCCCTTTAAATGCCCTCCATTAAATACAAGAAAGAAAAATACTTTAATGACGGTTTAAGGGAAACAAAAGTGATACATAACTAAGAATATTTCCTATGAAGATACAAGGGATGGAAATCCATATATTTCTGCCACTCCCTGTGAAAAATTATTCTACTACAAATGATTTCAACAACTGTAAAAACACCACACATTTGCCCAATATCGTGGTGACAGAAAACAAGAAACTGTCATACACTACAAATTAACTGGTAGGCGGTTTTCAGGATGAGGTTTAAGAAAGCTGGCATTGTTCATCATTCTGCATCACTCAGTCATAAAAAAGCACACACATTATAAATAAATCAGAATTCTCTGGGCATGGTGCTCATATATGGTTAGAACATCAATACTGGTTTTATTTTCCACTCATTAACAGGAAAAAAACACCCTGCATTGTGCATTAAGACATTGATATGGAAGTACCACTTAGGATATAAATGAAATGTAACCAAATACTTCAGAACACTCAGCAGACAAAAGTTCTACATCCTAATGGAAGTGATATTCACTGCCCCCTTTCTAAGTATAAATGACCTGTTAGATCATTTTATTTTGTACTATTATTTGTATATACCTGTGTTTATAGGGTTAAATAAATGGTAGACAGTGTAATACTTTTTAATATTATATAATTTTTTGCTATCTAAAAGCACAAATTAATTGCATAATTTAACATAAATGTATTTAAGGATAATTTGGACATAATTTTTTTTTTTTTGGACATTTTTAATATTAGCTAATTTTAGCTTTAATATTGGCTAACATTTTAGCCAGGAGGTAACTAAAATCAGCCGTGTGGTGCACCCGCTAAAAAGGTCCTGGAGAGAGCACTGCATATACACACACAAATTATATGCAGGGTGTGTGTGTATATATGTTTATGTAATATTAATATATATATTTATTACAGG